>NW_012267422.1:2803253-2858293 GCF_000151885.1 Dipodomys ordii | reverse complement strand
GCAATGTCATTCTTTCTGATGGAGGCATAGAATTCCATTGTGTATATATACCACATTTTCTTGATCCATTCATCTACTGAGGGGCATCTGGGTTGTGTGCTAGGAGTTTGTACTTGCTGCAGGGAGCTCTACAGTATGTGAGACAGGCAGCTCTCCACTTGATTGACAAGCCCTGTGGCTTGTGTCTTCAAGGGCAGCAGGAATCTCAGCCTTAGGTTGACCCCTGAGTGCATCAGACAGTGGAGAGAGCAAGCAGAACTCTGAGCTCTGTAGGAACAAGGGAGAACTGAGGGACCTAGTTTCTCTATCTGCTGGTGTGTCTTCAATACTGCCTAGAAGTTCACTTCCCTGTTGCAGAAGGCACTGACAGGGAAGAAAAGATGGTAAAATTCACAAGATTTGAAGAATTCAAGTCCTAATTCTTTTTTGAATTTGGAATATCTACCTCCACCAACTTTTTTTTTTTTTGTCAGTCATGGGGCTTGAACTCTGGGCCTGAGCGCTGTCCCTCATCTCTTCAGCTCAAGGCTTGTGCTCTACCATTTGAGCCACAGCGCCACTTCCGGTTTTCTGGTGGTTTATTGGAGATAAGAATTTCATGGCTTTTCCTACCTGGGCTGGCTTTAAACTGTGATCCTCAGATCTCAGCCTCCTGAGTAGCTAGGATTACAGGTGTGAGCCACCAACACCTGGTTTACCAGCTATTTTTAATTTACAAAAAAATAAAACCCTTGGGGTCTGGACTAAGATTTATTTTCCAGTTTCTTCAGATGATTTTGATAAAAAATAAACAAGTTAGAAATTATGGATGAGGTTTAAGTGCGATATTTTGGGGGTAACAAAGGTAGTGCAATATTGGAAGCTCCCCTCTAGAACTGTTCAAAGTAGAAGCCATGACCACATAAAAAGGATTTTTTTTAAACATTTGGTGGGTAGAATTATTGTCTTTGAAGTGCGTTTTAATTAACAAAGAAATTACTGATGTGGAGCTCTCTGGTTAAAAGACAGATTGCAACATTATCTGAAGCTTCCTTGGGTATGGTCCACAAATACAAAGTTAAGGTCCTGATAATTCTCCAATAAGGAAACACAACTGAAAAGCCTTAAACTCTGTTTTTTTTACAAAACTTTAGGCTTTAGAGCTCTTTCCTGATTCTCATTTTGGGGAAATTTACTTTCCATGTAAAGCCTTCAACTCCCTACTATTCTGTGCTATTGTGAAATAGTGGCAGTATTACAGATAATGAAGTATATAATAATTAATATTTACAGTTTATAAAAACCCATTAAACTTGTAAAGTGATACATTTGACTTTTTCATTATCTCACCACACCTCTAAGTCCTTCTATTCATCTGACACCTTTATTTTGTATATATCTCTTGGATTTTTAAATCTAACCTCTGGGGTCTTCAGTATTATCTTCTTATTTTCTAGAAGCAAAGAGTGAGGAATGTGTGAAAAATGAAGCAGCTTCAGAAGTAGTTACAAATGACATGTCAGAACAGAGATATAGCAGCCTTGTCCAGAAACCAAGCTACAAGCTCCTGTTCTGCAGCCATTTTGCCTGCAGCACAAAATACTCTGTTGAAGTGTGTGAAATAATTCAGGATAGACCGTGAAGAGATATGAAATACGTTGATGACTGCTTTCTGTCCTTCAAAAATAGGGAACTTTGATGGAGATTTGGAGTTAGTGAAAGTTTGGGGAAGATTATGAAAACAGCATACATTCCCCAGATAAAGGTATCACATAAGCAAGGTCTAACTCATGAACTAGAGACTATTTTCCAGGGGTGGGGGCAGTGCAGGGGGGTTTTGTAAGCTAAGTATCTAAGCTCTAGTGCCGTCAGTTCACTAAAATGTCTGCTAAACATAAAGGGGGGCAAGCCTTGCATCTTCACTCTTCCCCCCCCACTTGCTTTTAAGGTGAGGCTGCTGTACTGAATTGTATGTTTATAGGATTATTTCACGGAAGCAGATTTCTGTTCCTTTAGATAATCCTGGTGTTCACAAAGATCTCCACTTCCACCCATGAGAGCTGGAGAGCCTTGAGTATTGGGAAAATAGAAAAGGAAGTTTAAAAATCCTTTGGTAGGCTGAAAACAACTCGAATTGGAGACATCCTTGGATTAGGGGAAGGAGCCAGGGGGAGTCTTCATGCAGCCGAAGGGAGGAGAGTCAGGAAGTGGATTGGAGCAAATGATGCTCCTATAGCTTGGCAGGTCTGGAGGATTGTAAGGAAAAGGGGAGGGCTGGGAATGTGGCTCAGGTGTAGAGCGCTTGCCTTGCATGCATGAGGCCCTGGGTTCCATTCCTCAGCACCACATAAGCAGAAAAAGCCAGAAGTGGCGCTGTGGCTCAAGTGGTAGAGCACTAGCCTTGAGCTGAAGAGCTGAGGGACAGCGCCCAGGCTGAGTTCAGGCCCCACGACGGGACCCAAAAGAAAGAAAGAAAAGGGGAGAAAATAGGAGTCCGGCTTATAAATTGGGCAACAAATGGTGGTGAATAAGGAACACTAGGCAGATCAAAGTGAACTGAGCTGTTTTAGAAGATTCTTGGCTTGTGTCTGTTCTAAGGATTTTCCAGCATTTCACACAGACAAAAGTCTCCATATAGAAGCTTATTACTGCTCCCTGGTCAGTCTACCTAATGTGATCTTGAGTAGGCTCACTTTCCTATAATTTGGCCAAGTAGATTACCCCCAAAACAAGAATTGCTTTTTGTCCTTCGTAATACTTGGATTACTTATTGGTGCTTATGGTTTTGATAACCAAATCTCGTAAACACCATTTTATATATATACATGCAAGAATTAGGCATCATATGATAGCATATCTATGGTTTTATATATCTATGGTTTTATATATATATATATATACAGGATTACATATACACATATATAATAATATAATATATTAACATATTAGTATGGTTAAATATAATTATATATACTATATAATATACATACCCACATATATGTAATATAATATGTATGATATTTAATATATATAACCATTTATATATAATAACATGTAATATAATACAGACAGATATATAATGATGTATTATATATGATAATATATGTATGGTTATAATTTTTATACATACACACGTATTATATATGTATATATATGTGTGTGTATATATATATATATATGGAGAGAGAGAGGGATGTCATACCCAGAAGCTATATTTAAATAGGCAAACCTATGTAATAGTAAGCTGATAGATTGGGTTTTACCAAAGGAAGTAATTATGTATCTAATTTTATCTTATTGTACTGGCAAATACTATTCTGTACTCTAAGCTAAATGCACACATATATAAACTATATATAAATAAATTTATGCAAATGTAGTTGTGAGTAATACAAAAATAAAGTTAGTAAATATTCATTACATCTTCTGCCAGAAATTTGACATTTATTGTAAATTGGACAATATTATTATACGTTATTATTGAAATGAAATGAAACATGTAAAATGATTGAGTTATATTTTGTAAGATAGGACCACTTTGTGGCAATGTGTTTGTAACAGTATTTTATTATGTGTTCCCCGATGTGAGGGAAATGTAAATTGTAATATAGTGTTCTAAGGTGATTTAAATTTTGGCAGGATAAATGAAATGGAATTTTTGATTGAGTTGAATATATTAACTTGTTTAGTTTTACATTTGATTTCACTTTATGTACAGACGTTATAAAACGTTACAAATACATAAAAGGGAATTCATTCAATCAGCTAGAGTTAGAAATTCATTTTAAATATTTAATGATTTAATTAAGTTTTATTAGTGTGATGCTCTTTGCTTTGCCAATTAAAAATTGACAAGGGTCTCATTGGCCTTTTTTCCTCAATTTTTGGGCAATATTTGGTTAGATTTACTTATTCTGATTTTGTAAATAGTAGTAAGTACTAATATCTTCAACTACATGTTTTTCACATCTGCTGAAATTGCTTAGTAGAAAATAGTAAAGAATCATAAAGCATTAAAATCACTAGAATGAACTCATTGTATATTACTATTTTGATTCAAAAATCATACTATTATTCTTTGGTATTTTGAAGTCAAGTTATGAATATAGTAGGGAGTCCTAAACTTATTGTTGACTTATTCAACATTGATTGTTCAGTGTTCTGTATTATTATTCTCAGAGAATTATCATTTTGGAATACCACAATACTACAGGAGTCAGCTCTGTTGGCATATACCTTAAAGATTAGAGAAATTAAACACATTCTGATGGCCATTGTAACTCAAAATTTTGTTTTGTGATCTGTATTCTCTTTGGTTTCTTACAAGTGGAACTGCTTACTTTGCTAAAAGAAATTTAATGTAGGAGAGATTTATTGAGCATATTAGACAATAGTCACTTTTCTGGGCAAAAGACATTTTTATCTCAAGATGTAAGTTAAAAAGCCACCAGTTGGGCTGGGAAGGTGGCTTGGTGGTAGAGTGCTTGCCTTGCATGCATGAGGCCCTGGGTTCCATTCCTCAGCACCACATAAGCAGAAAAAGCCAGAAGTAGCACTGTAGCTGAAGTGGTAGAAAGCTAGCCTTGAGCTGAAGAGCTGAGGAACAGCACCCAAGCCCAGAGTTCAGGCCCCATGACCAACAAGAAAAAAAAAGCCAGCAGTTACACCATTCAATTAAAAAAAAAACAATAGGCCAATAGAAATGCCATCTCTCATATCAGATGAAGCTTCCAGATGCACCAGGTTGGTTGAATTGGACAGATATTTTGTATCATATACATAAAATTCTGGTCCTATTATGGTTAAACAACTTTGGGTTCCCCTATAAAATTGATTAAAACTCAAATGATGGGTGAAAAACATTAAAAACTTCAGTTAAAAATATGCATAAAAACATAAAATGTTTTCTATTTACTGAATTTATTTTTAATTGCCTAGTAGGTATTGTAGACAAAGATATATTTCTTAGAGGGAAAAATACTATTCAGGAAAACATGACTAGATTCTTCATCCAAATACTAAACTTTTTTAATTTGTAGAGTTCTTCATATTTTTTATTAAAAGTGTATATGTTTCTCATCAAATGGGCCAAACATTTTTTCTCTCTCTCAGAAATAGCAAAAAGTCCCTTTTCAACCTCAAAATGAAGAATATTCGTAGTGACTAGCTTAGGTTGATAGCCAGGAAGAACACAATAATGTAGATTTGTAGAGTAGTCCCCTTCCCTGCCTTTGCCCACAGTCTGGGTGTCTGCTCCTTTGAGAAGTCAGTCTCTCCTCTCACAATGAGGAACCTTATTATATGATGGCCATTGGCCAATGCAATAATAGATATTGTGTGGTAAAAAGAGCCTCGAAAAGTGCTCTTGCCTTGGATTTGTCCTTTCTTTCAGAGGGATCAGCTGGATTATGGTGATCCAGCCTGAGCAGGCCTCCCAGAAGGCCAGCTTAGACCTCAGACAGTCACCCTTCAACAACCAGAACCAGCCAGAAACCCCACAAACAACAACCAGTGGTAGATTGATTTAATTACCTCTTTCTTGTGCTCCTGCACAGCAAACACTAACTTATAAACCTAGATTCAGAAGGTGCCAAACGTCTCTTCTCTAAGAATTATTGGTGCAGGGTTATTCATTTATATTTTAAAGGGCCAATACCAGAGCTTGAATTCAACTACTTTTGCCTTTCTTACTCAAGGCTGACATTCTACAACTCAAGCCATGCTTCTAATCCCCTATTTGGCTGATTCCTTTGAAATGGAATCATGCCCACTTTTCTGCCTGGGCTGACCTCAAACCATGATCCTCAGATCTCAACCCCTTACTCCCATACCCCTGCCCCACCACAGTAGTTTTGTCTTTAAACAAAAACAAAAACAAACAAAAAAAGCAAAATGGACAGCTCTTAACACCTAGAAACAGATAGGTCAGAAATGCACAGAGATTTCTGGTATGGCTGAATCCAGGGACTTTATAGAGGTCAGCTGAAAGACTTTGTATTCAGAAAGACTTATGCAAGAGAAACCATCATGGCTGCTACTAAAATTCTGCCCAGGAGTCTTTCTATGTAAGTCGTGAATTGTGAAGATGAATTTTGAAGAATGAGACTAGCTTCCTGTCTGACATAACTGCTCTTTGATTTGGGACACTCAGTTTTGGTTTGTTGGTCGAAGTTTTCTCACCCATAAAAGACAATTAGATTAGACAGTACTTACTATTTCCGAAGATTGTGTGGATCTCTATAAAATGGGACCTCCAACAGAGTATTTTTCTCTAGCTCACACTGAAAAATAATTTTTGTGTGCAGTTTCTCTATTTAAGTCATTTATACTCCACATTATCTGCTCTTATTTCACAGTGTGTTTGTGTAGATTAGTTTTAGCAAAATTATTCCTGGGGTAGAAATAATAACTCGACTGTTATGAAATACTATTTTATTCTGTTCGGTCTTCCATTTGAAAACCTGAGTTATGGTTAACATACTTTAGTGAAAGAAATTATTTCAGAATGTCAGTATGTCACCTTGAAAAAGTATTCCTGCTTAAAAATGGGTCTTGAAGAGGCATAATTTGCATAGATTTTTTCCCCCCTGAAACAGTGTTTTTCCTAATAACACATCTGTCATGTCCCTATTTACCTGAAATAATATTGAATGCATACACTTTGACGGGGAAAATTAATAGTGCATTAGGGAATTTTCATTTCTGAAAAATCAGTTTAGATTTCATCCAGTCATCTAATCTAAGGTACTAATATTATTTCGGGGCAGAGTCTCTGGGAGGGTGGAATTCCCATATAAGTTGCCATCAACCTCAATTCTCTGTTTCAGTTTGACAGTTACTCATTTAACATATGCAACAGAAAAGGACCAAGGCTGGGTGAAAGGGAGGAAGGGAAACAACCTTGAGATTCAATTTTCTCAACTCTGAAATGCTAATAATTATAATGTCTAACTCAAACAAAAAACTAAATGAGCTAGGGTATGTAATAGAGCTGGCACATGGAGGCGATGATAAACAGTAATTTAAATGCAGAAAGCGTCACCTTTGATGCTCTGAGGAACTAAATATCAGTACTAGGCACTGGCCTGGGGGCATCAAATCAGTTGAGCATGATGTAAGTGTGGATGGTGTAAAGAAATGGGCCAGATGAAACTGGGGAGCACAGAAGATGAAGGTAGTATTTATGTCTACAGAAATTGGATACAAATTCCTGAAGAAGGTAATGTTTCTTCTGGATTTTATATAAGAGATTAGGTGGTTATTTTATTTATTTATTTTTATTGTTGCCAGTCCAGGAGCTTGCACTCAGGCCCTGTGTACTTTCTTTCTCCTTCCTCCTCTTTCTTCTTCCTTCTTCTTCCTCCACCTCCTTTGCTTAAGGCTAATGGTCTATCACATTCTCCACAGCTCCACTTCCAGTTCTTTGGTAGTTAATTGGAGATAAGAGTCTCACAGACTTTACTGCTTCATTTGGCTTTCAACGGAGATCCTTAGCTCTGAGCCTCCTGAGTAACTAGGATCACAGGCATCCAGTGAGAGAAATTGTTTTGATACTGATTGTGAGGATGTTTCCTAGACTTTGTAAAATTGGTCTCGGTGATCAGGATATTATTAAGAAAGTGAATCTCCAAAGTGAAGGACCACAGTCCTATAGTCTGCTCTAGTTTCAGGTAACAGATGTCAGAACTTTTTCCCTAAGTGCATCAAATTCAGCCCTTTTTACCACACTGATGACTAGAAGTGGGTGGAAAGTGTATGTCAAAGAATATGTAGAGCTAAATAGAGGTTCAATCAAATAAGATGGCATATAAAAGCATACATTTATAATTCTACAATCAGGCTCATGTAAATCAGAGTTTACATGGAAAAAAATCTGTCCAGAGCTCATAGTGAGCTGATAATCCATGTGTGGAGTAGGATCTAAAAATTAATTGTCATTTCAATTTTCAGTAATAAAATTATTTCACTCAACAAACATCTAATGAAATCCTTCTTTAAAAAACCATCCAGAAGTAAAGAGAATAATCATTAATATGATCTTGAGACTTACATATTAATTATATATATGTACATGCATATATGCATTGTACATATATACATATATATGTAATAAATTTCACAGGTATATGATGATCTACAGTTGCAACAATTGAAAGGAAAAATCACATGGCACCATACAGCCACTGACAAAAGGAACTTTGAGCTCCTATGAGGATCAAGGAAGTTTTTCTTGGAAAGATTTCTTTTTTTTTGGGGGGGGGGTCTGGTCGTGGGGCCTGAACTCTGGCCCTGGATGCTGTCCCTCAGCTCTTCAGCTCAAGGCTAGCGCTCTACCACTTGAGCCACAGCGCCACTTCCAGCTTTTTTCTTTTTGCTTATGTAGTGCTGAGGAATCGAACCCAGGGCCTCAGGCATGCAAGGCAAGCGCTCTACCACTGAGCCACCTTCCCAGCCCCTCTTGGAAAGATTTCTTAACAAGGATCTGAAACATAACTAGGAATTAGCCAGATAAATGATGGAAAGAATGTATCTTTTTCAGGTAAGAGACAGTATATGTAAATGACTCTATCTGAAAACAAGAATATAGTTATTAAAGAGAAGACATACCAGGATTAAAGACCAATTGTTCTATTCATGAGACTTGTAACAGCCTGTGACAACCAAAATAGGTGGACTGTGTTTACATCTTATATGTTAAGCATAGAAGATCTTTCCATCTGCCTGTGGACAAGTAGATTCGTCAAGACGCTATTTCAGTTGGAAGTGTTGAAAGAAAATTCTGCTTTTGGCAGAAATGGCTAGGATATTGCTGACACAGACTAGTTACAGAAGGATAAAAGGGAAAGTATAATTTTAAAGAATTAACAAGGTGGGGGTAAGGAAGAAGATCAAACATGTGGGATTGTGGGAATGAAGGGAATGAGTTGAGAGAATGTATTCCAAAAAGATGAAGACTACTCTATAATATATATGCTATGCTTATAGAGCTAGAGGTTTTTCATGGACATGGCCAGGCTAGATTGTGATGTAAGCATGAAGTAAAGAGAAGGAGGCAGCAGGTAATAGCTGAAGAGGGCAGGTACAAACTTGAAAGTATGAGATTCTAAAGGCAAACTATTCATTTTATGCTTTTGGAAGGAAACATAAGTAGTTATACAAAAATTAAGGTTCTTGAATCTATGGCTGGTAAAAGAATGGTTAATTCTACTAGAAATAGGACAAGACTTTGGGGAAAAAGTGCTGAAATTATGCTTCGGTGCTAGCAAATTACTAAATTTGTGACCTTGGGCAAGTCATTTAACCAGTTGGAGTCCTAATTTCCCCATTTGTAAAATGAGGATAATTCATCTAATTTCCCAAGAGAGTTGTTGGAATGTGAAAAAGGCAAAACTTTTCACATGAATATTGGTCTATGGTCTGTGCAGCGCGTATTTAATAGAAATTAATGTTTAAGTTTTAGAGCTGGAAATGGGGTCTGAGAAACTGCATGATCTACCCATTTCTTCTGCTTGTACTGAAGTTGCCAGTTACATCTTTGGTGATGGGGTTGCCATGATTATGAGTTAGAGCCCATGATGTATATGACCAGAGGTGAGAGGTACCACTTTCAGAGGTACCATTCGTGTGTGTGTGTGTGTGTGTGTGTGTGTGTGTGTGTGTGTTGGTTATATGATGTATGTTGGTGGATATGCATATTGTTGCTAATAATTTGGGAAAGAATTGCCCATTAGCTTCTATATTTTCATGTTCTCATAGACCATGGTGCTAGTACAGGTACATAATCCTAGGAATCTATTTCTAAGTACAATACTCAACCCCTTATCCATAGGAGATAGATTCTAAAATTCCCCAGGGGTGCCATGAAGACTAATCAACACTACATATGTTTTTTTCTATACATGCATTTTTTTATGATATAAACTTTAACGTAAAGATTAGGTCCAGCAAGAAACGGAATAATTATAGGAAACGAGTAATTATGCAATCATAAAACTATGTGAATATAATATCTATTATCCTTACATATTTTGCTATGCCATAATTGCCCTTAGTATTTGATGATGTAAGTAAGGTGTAAGAAGCACCTACGTCATGAGACAAAGTGTGATGGCATCATGATGCCCTGCTAAGCTACTGTTGACCTTCTGCCAGGTAGTGAGAGAGAGGACCACTACTGAGTCCTGACAATGTTTGGATGGCTTATGCTGGACAAAGTAGTGATTTTTGTCCCATAGGTGAAGATATGGGAAAGTGAGTGATTTTTTTTGTCACAGAACTCATAATTAATAATTTATGAACTTTGAATTTTGGGAATTTTTTCATTTCCTAAGGCCTCCCAGACTACTATTGGGTAACTAAAACAGCCAAAAGTAAATTGCTTTGGTGAGACTACTGTAAACTTATTCCAGCACTAGAGACATAGTGGGTTTATTTTTTTGGTAATAACCCCAAACTGATAACAATTCAAATGTCCATCAATTGAAGAAAAGTCAAGTGCTGTTCAAGAGAAGATGGGGAATAAAATGTGTATTCATAAAGGTGATTATATATGGAAGTGAAAATCACTCTAATTACAAAGATGAACGAAACATGATAGACAAAGAAATCATAATGGTAAATATAGTCTGTCATAAAATGTGCACACTCACACACACAAGAATAAAGAAGAAAAAATAAGACCAAGCAATACTCTTTTGAGGGTTATATGCATTTGTGTTCTTTCTTTGAATGAGAAAGAGAATGATATAAGTAATTTATTGTTATAATAATGTTGCTGCCACCCCCAAACTCAGGGACTGAAGGAATGAAGCATGCATTATTTATCTAACTCACAAGTCTCCATGTCTCTAATCTTGCTAGTACTTGGCTAACCTTGCTGAGCTCGCTTTCATTTCCTTGGAAGTTTGGTCAGGTAGTTCTCTTAATTTTGGATGATTTATGTCATGGCTTGGCTATTGGATGGCAGTCTTGGATGACCATGATTACATGTGGCTCAGCTCTAGTGGCTTCACATGTCTGTCACCATCCTGCTAGCTAGTCTGGCCTCATTCTCAGGGCAAAATGCAGAGGGGAGCAACATGGAAGCAGGAGCCTGCAAGGGGGCTTGCACTTTTGCTTACATCTTATTAGTAGAAGCCAGTCACCTGATCAAGCTGAGGTTAGATGAGAAAGGGCTGAGGTTTAGAGGATGAAGGACATTTTTAAAGGCTATTTGTTAGGGTTATGAATGCAGTCAATCTACCGCAAGAATAGAAGTCACAGAACTCAAGATCATGCCTGCCAGGAAGCAAACAGGTACAAATTACACAGTCCCATTTGTTAGGAAAAGGAAAGACTTAGAAAAAATTATATTAATGGAAGTAAGCCAGACTCAAAGAAACATAGGTCCCAGGGTTTCCCTTATTTGCAAGAACTCGTATGTGTCTATGATAACCAGATACGCAGAAAAGGTCAAAAGCTATGTCCATATAAGATGATGCTAAGCAAACTGGACCCCAAAAGGTTTTTTTCTTTGTCACTGTTGTTTTTAATGTACTATGTGATTTTTTGTTTCTTTTGTATGTTCTTCCCCCATGGTATAACCCATTTTCACTGTATTTGATTCTGGTGCCCTGCATCTTGTATATGCATTGTTCTAATTTGGGGAGGGGAAAGGAAATAACAAAATGCCAAAACAAGATACAGGTTGACCCATTGTAACAATGAGATGTACAAGACACCATGTTGAAAATGAACTTTACAACTTTGTGGGGGGAGGAAGGAGTTGGGGAGGGGGGTAAGGAAGGGATAGTAGGGAAAAAACAAAGGCAGGGGTAACAATGCTTGATAGGAAATGTACTCATTACCTTACTCATGTAACTGTAACCCCTCTGTACAGTATCTTTACTGTATATAATATATACTTTACTGTATATAATATATACTTTACTGTATATAATATATACTTTACTGTATATAATATATATATATAGAAAAGAAACAGACTATTTCTAGATTATTGGTACAATTTTTAGTTTTTCAGAGAGTTATAAGTTTTAGTTTTCCCCTTATAAGTATGCTTTATAGCTTACCTGCAGACCACACATATTCTTGCATAAACACCAAATCCTCAATTATTTAAAAATGGACCACCTCCAAAACCCCATAAACTTAACCCTTCACATGTAAACAAAACAAGATGCAAATAAATTTCACAATTTGGGAAGTGCAGTGTCAGATGGGAATTTGGATTCTCTTTTTGTAGGTACTGCTAAATAGAATATTAATTTTTGCTTTACAAATAATAGTTCGTGGCTTTGACACAAAGGAATGTTGAAGGACATGCTTTTGCCAGACTGGTGAGATTAATTCTTTTCTAGATCAAATTTCAACCATGTAGAAACCCCATGTTGATTCAGCTCTACTTTCCTGTCCTTTATTCTGGTTGTTTTATTCCTGGAATAAAGATACCATAGCTTTTCTTTGAAAGAATTCCATGTGAGTTCGAAGGAGTGTAGAATTTGCTGTAGCTTAGATAAAGCTCTTGATTCCCAACACCCACTCACCCCTCAAAGTGTTTCTCAATTGGACCCAGACCACTGAGATTTCATTCATTCATCTCTAGCTGGGATGATGTTCCCTTGTCTTTCTACCAAAGACTGGGGGTGGAGGGGTGTGAGATTCACTTTACAAAAGATGCCATGGCTGCATTTATTTTCACATTGCAAAAGAATGAATGTTCATACCACCCTTTGAAGATGTAGTGTCATGCATGCATGTGCTATTATTAATAACAAACTACAGATCTGCTTCACACCATCTGAGAAACAGGACCATGTCACCACACAGGAGCATTTATTCCAAGTGGTTCTCCATAATGCTTAGCCCAGACCTGGCTCAGCTTCACACTGGGAAACCAATCCCTGAATATGGGTAAAGGGAAGAAGTCATTAGATTAGAACAAAATGATATGCAACATCCATAAGGTAAAAAGGGAGCAAGAAAAGAATGATGTGAGAAGGAGGCTTTTATAATCCTTCGAGACCATTGTATGCAATACAGCACAATGTACATAGAACCAGAAGGAGCCTTTCCCTGGTCCTTTATGCAGTATAGAGCCAGGTGAATGTTCTAGAATCTCCCAAGTCTGCATAGACAGGAGATAGAGGTGCTGCACAGAACTTACAGTTAGCATTTCCTTTTTTTTTTGCTTAGTACTTCAAGTCCTACATTCCTTTGTTTTTCTCTGAAATCATGAACACCCCTCTGCCCAGTACCTTTTGGTATTTGCATGCTACCATTGCATGCTTGGGTTTTGGGTTAGATGGATGTACAGCGAGGCTACTGTAAATAACATTCAAGTAAAGACATCCTGGCACAGATCTCATTTTACAGAGACAAGTATAAAAGCATGTAGGCTGGAACTGTGAAGAACAGCTCCTGTGGGCTCACCCACTGACAACAGCAGCCGAGAAGGAGCAAATTTGAGAGCTGGGTCTATTATTTCAAGCCTCCTCAACTGACCCCTCCCCCCCCTGAAAAGAAATCTTTGCACCTGTCTTTGGTGGCAAAAATATTCAAATCATTTCCCTAGTTCCTGCTGGCCTCCGCCTGCCCTGGGCTCTGCTTATTTTGGAACAGGTTCTTTGAAATGAACTTCACTATGGTTTCAGAATCCCAAAGAGTTTGCAGAAAAAGGAAGTCTTTTTTCCCCCTCTCCACTGGGCCCCCAAACTGAAGGTATACGTGGAAAAGAGAGCTAAAGAGAGAAAAAGAGAAAAAAGAATAAGAAGGGGCAATAGTACAAAACTCAAGGAAATGAGGACCATGCTGTGTAAAATTATTACAGCTGTTTCTGTTTTTATTGGCTGTTTCCTTTGGCTTTCTTTTCTTTCTTTTTTTTTTTTTCAGCAACTGCTGTTCATATGAGCAGGAAAGCATACAGCATGGCTGAGCCAAACAGAGGTGGCAGGAAGAGATGTCAGACCAGGCAAGGAGACAGGGAGCATCCAGGCTGGGTGAGGCGGCTCTGAATTGCAGAGTGCTTGGAGGGAATACACATCAAAGCATTTCTTTTTGATAGGTTCATGGAAGCCTCCGCAATAGAATTCAGATGCATTTAATAGAAAGTTCCTAAAAGCATCCCGTCTTTCTGGCTGGGTCAGATTAGTGGTGTGTGTAAGGCAATGTACTACTCCTGAAATGATGCTCTGATATCTCTTAAGGACATAAAATGTCAGGACACATCCCTGCCCCCTTCCCTTCTGGATGGTGATTCACCTAGACCCAGGCACAGGGCAGAACATATGGGGAATGTGGATTCTCCCTGGGGGACTCTATTTCTCATGGTTACAAATGGAATGAGTTCTATGTCTGCTCACTGACCCTATAAGAATATTGGCAGCTGGATTGCAGCACCTCAGGGCTTAGAATGAGCTGTTTACCTACCTCTAGTCTCTCCCCACTCCTCTCCCCAGCCCATGACCGTCATTTTTCAGCTGGGTGCTGGCAGCTTGTATCCATAATCCTATATACTCAGGAGGTGGAATTTTGTAGCTGGAGCAGGAGTAATCACAAGTCTCTTGTCTCCAAGTAGCCAGCAGAAAGCTGGAAGTAGAGCTGTGGTTCAAGTGGTAAAGTGCCAGCCTTCTGCAAACAAAGCAAAGGGACAGTGACTAGACCCTTAGTTCAAGCTCCATTGTGGGCAATACACACATGCATATACATAAAAACTTTTTTTGTTGTTGTTGTTGGTCACGGGGCCTGAACTCTGGGCCTGGGCGCTGTCCCTCAGCTCTTCAGCTCAAAGCTTGCACTCTACCCCTTGAGCCACAGCACCACTTCTGGCTTTTGTCTACTTATGTGGTGCTGAGGAATCGAACCCAGGGCCTCATGCATGCAAGGCAGGCACTGTACCACTGAGCCACCTTCCCAACCCCATAAAGACATATTTTTATTTTTAATTTTCTATCACTGAATTTATTGAATTTCTTGATAATATCTGATGTTGTTTGTAACCACACTTGCCCTAATGTGCTCTCTCCCTCTATCAGATATTTGAACTCCTCTTTCCCGATCAGATTCTTCGAACCTTAAATATTATTCTACAAGCTAATTCTGGGTCCTCAAAGGAGGACAAGTGGGCAGGAGACCTGGGAAGTAAGGGACACAGAAAGAAGAAAACAATGTTTACTTATATTTGGCTTTCAATTCCACCAAAAGAGAAAATACAAAAACAAAGGAGGAGGTAACAATGCTCAATAAGAAATGTACTCATTACCTTACTTATGTAACTGTAACCCCTCTATATTTTTTTAAAAGATAAAATACAATAAGAAATAGTTAATGAAAGCCTTCCTATCTCCTGATAAAGTGTTATTATGTATGCTTTCACGAATGCTAGGCCAAGAATCTCAGTTTCAATAATAAACAGCCAGTCCTGAAACCACTGCTCATTCGTTGGTTCTAGTTTGGAGACTGACTGGGTTCTACTCTGAGCTGGCTTCTACTTACTCAGCCACCTGGAGGGCAAATCATAACTGATGTACCTCAGTGCTCCCATAAGAAATGGA
Organism: Dipodomys ordii; assembly: GCF_000151885.1. Classification (NCBI taxonomy): domain Eukaryota; kingdom Metazoa; phylum Chordata; class Mammalia; order Rodentia; family Heteromyidae; genus Dipodomys; species Dipodomys ordii. The sequence continues at coordinate 2,842,763 of NW_012267422.1, read as the reverse complement.
ACTAGACTTGGGAGAACGGACTAATTAAAGGTTGTGAAGCACTTTGCATCTGCAAAGCCTTATGTAATTGCAAACATTAAGTGTAATAACATAATTAGGTGTTGAAGGTGGTGTCATGATCATTAAATTTTCTGAATGCAGAGAAGGACAGCTTCAAAGCTTCTTCTATTGACTTTCCCAAGGAAGTCACCAAATGACCCAAAGACACAGCAAAGTGGATTAATACTTCCTTGAATAGTTATGCACTTTGAGATGTACTGCAGCTTTATTCTCCATTCCCTAGTTATCATTTCTTTTATTCATTATATGACCATTTGTTGTATTAATCATGGCTAATAATATATCATGGAATAGTTGTTAAAATTGGTTTAAAACTTTGGTTTAGCAAATGAGAGTGAAGCCATCTGCCTATGAAGAGGTCTCATTAAACTCCTTAAATAGGGGAATAGTAATTTTGCTAATTTAAAGCTACTCAGGAGGCTGAGACCTGAGGATTCTGGTTTGAAGCCTGCTCAGGCACACACATCCCAGGGATTCTTATTGCCAATTAACAAAAAAAAAAGCTGCAAGTAGAGCTGTGGCTCAAGGGATGAGTGCCAGCCTCAAGTGAAAAAGCTATTGCACAGTGACCAGGACCTGAGTTCAAGCCCCAGTATGAGAGAAAGAGAGAGGAGAGGGAGAGAGGGAGAGGGGAAGAGATGGAGTGAAGGAGAGGAGAGGAGAGGAGAGGAGAGGGGAGAGGACAGGACAGGATAGGAGAGGACAGGAGAGGGAAGGGGAGGGGAGGAGAGGAAAGGAGAGGGAAGGAGAAGAGAAGACAGAGAACAAAAATGATGTGTCTGGGGGACTGGGAAGGTGGCTCAGTGGTAGAGCGCTTGCTTTGCATGCATGAGGCCCTGGGTTTGATTCCTCAGCACCACATAAGCAGAAAGAAAATGATGTGTCTGCTGCTAATGGGTTTGGTACTAGGCTTTGGCTGAGAAATGGGTTGATTGCACTTGTCCACAACTGGAATAAGAACCATGAAGTTTGGAAGCACAGAGTATTTCAGCTCTTTGAGAACATTTTCCACTCAGGCATCTGTTAAGAGTTATCATAAATTCAAGATACTATTAATCAGTAGCATCTTTTACAAATGAAGAGTAGAATTTTGCATATTGAGGTTCAGCCAGGAACCCTTATTACTTGGCGTACATGGAGCCATACTTGCAAAAACATGTTTCTGCTATTATCCTTACAGAAGGCTGTATGTTCACACACATGCACAATTATGAGGCTGAACACTCCCTTCTTTGGGTTGCTCTTTGATCTTTTCTCCCCCCTCCATTGTTGTTGGGCTGCTTGTGTCCATATGGAAATGTTAGCAACCACCAGGCAATTCCTTTCCATTATGACTCCTCATTCAGCTTTGCCCCTGTTGTTTCTTGTTTATGTTGGGCTTCAGAATGATGCCCACATTTCAGAATGATGCCCACATTTCAAAGGGACACACCTATGAGGTTCAAAAGCTCCATTTGCTTTAAGTGGCCACCAAAGCTTACACTTGCCTGTTTATACCTGAGTTTTCCTGATATACAATGATTACTTGAATGTCACAACAAACAGTTCCCTGTGACACTGGGAAACCCCTAGGATTATAAAGGTAGGTCATAATTTCTGTCAGTATTAAGTTTGATTTCTGTTCATCTTCTCCAGACTTCCATGTTGGGCTTTACTGACAAGGAATACACATTAACTCTTCTTTCCTGCCCACCCTCCCAGGAATGACCTTAGGGAAAGAAAAATTAAACCCTAAACTAAGCTTAATCTGTGGATAGTGGTTTATATCCATTCCTGAATTTTCTTCCTTTCCATAGTACCCAATAACTCTAACCCTGGAAAGCCCCTCTTTTATTCTTACTGTAAAATACCAAAGATGTGAGAACCTAGAAATATGTGCTTACTAAGGGAGCTTTCTTTTTTTAAACCTTCTGAAGCTCCTCCCTGGGAGAGATTAACTGAAGTCTGTGTTCTCCTACTTTCTTAGTCTATCTCCACACATCAAACAAATGAAATTCCTCCCAAATTCATCCCCTTTCATGCCCACACTCAAATATGCTGTTTTATGTGGCTCCACCAAAGTCTTTTTCTGATTTTTCTCTCCATCTGTCCTCTGAGTAAACATGCTTCCTAAAGAGTAGAAGGACTTAAAGGATCAAATTTGGTTCCTGTATTTGGAAATGTTTTCAAAAGACCATACCTCACTCTACAGCTACTGGGTCAAATGAGGTTCTGTTTTGCTACTAACAACACTTAATTACCTCCCACAGTCTTCTCAGACTATCTCACTTTGTGAACTTGGCTAGTAGAATGTTCATAAAAAGCTTTTGTAAAAGAAAGAAAAAAAACATTAACAGTAGCAGAATTAGCAGTAGGTTTGTGAAGCTCATAGAACTGTTACTTTGACTTTGTCTGCAGTAGATCAAGACACTAAGCTTTTCAGGTAACAAGGCTAACTGTGTTGGGTATCATGAATTATAGATATCAACTAATCAGAGATGTAACTACTTTTAAGTTTTTGCTTGCCTCAGTGCCCTTCTACAAATAAATTAATGTATCCACAATAAGATTTCGTTATCCTGATCAATAAACTTTTGTCTTTCTTCTCATACAAAAAAGGGAGAGATCTCATTATCTTGCCCATGTAATTGTAACCCCTCTGTACAGTATTTTCACAATAAAAAAGGGAGAGACAAGCAAAGTAAAAACTTTTTGTGCAACATAGATGTAAAAACCTCTAAATAAGCTAAAATGTGTTTGTACCTATGAATTAAGATCCAGTAGCAGTATGTAAGGAAAAATAGTTAATTCAGTTATCACAATTCAGCATTTGTTTGTTCATTTATTTTTTGGTAAGGGGCCAGTTGTACATGATCTAAGCTTTGTGCACTAACACCATGAAAAGTAACTATGCACTTGCTTGACAAGAGAGAAGAGTTTGACCCTTTTGCCCTCCTCTTTGCCAGGACTGCTGAGTGGACATACCAAGCAGCCACTAGACAGGACTCAAGTACTGCAACAGAGCAAAAGTGGACAGGCATCTATGTCCACTTGTCTCTGTGCTCAGCATTAGCCCCCTGTAGCAATGCCTGTGGGCTATTCAGAAAGCAAGCAGCCATTTATCTGGATACCAGATACCAATATTCCAATGACTTTCAAATTTTTATATTGAATCTCAGCTCTAGCTATCTGATGTTTACTTCTTGTTCTAAAAGCTGTTCCAAACTTAACTTAACAACTTCTTTATTTTCTTCTGTGGCTAATTTCTATACATAACAACACTACTCACTGCATAATCTGTTACAGGAGTTTTAGGTCCTAGGCCCAAACTCCTGGGTTTCATGCATGAAGTCTGGCTTGTCATGCTAGTGCGCCAAATAAAAGATGGAAGATTCAGTTGAGTTGGCCTGGACATGCTATGGAAGGTATGATAGCATTTCAACCTATCTTTTCCATAATGACATTTACCTTTGGTTTAATTATGAAAGACTTGGAGGTGGGGAGGAAGGTATTTAGAGTTATTGAACAGTCCGAGTTCAGAGGCTCATAGGTGACCACAAGTAATCTATAGCTGAGAATTAGTCAGATAAATTTTCTTCTATTTCTACACCCTGTTTTATTTTTTATTTATATTTTATTTAAGCAGATGTACAAAGGAGTTGCTGCTTAACAAAGCAGTTTATGGGCGCAGTGCATCTTGATGAATGTCACCTCTTCCAAAATTCTCATCCATCCCTTCCCTATCCACTCTCTCCCTCACTCTTCTTAAGTGTGTAGTGGATTCTTGTTACAATTAGCAGTCATGACTGACTGGCAGAGGGCAGATTCATCTTCTGTCAAAGGATGTTTATCCATCAGTCATATGTTTCCCGGATTTCAAGATGACTGCAAAGCAACTGTAGGAAAGAATGACCTAAAAGCAAAGGACGTAGACACAAAATGCAGGTGGCAATACCTGGCTTTAATCCAGCTACCAGCTAATTTGTGGGCCCAGGGAAGGAGTCAGTGCTCCTCAGTAAAGGCAGCTTTTACATGTATATGTCAAGAGAAAAACCTGTGCACATTGTTCTTGGCTTCTTTCTTCCTTTTACCATATAGATACTGGCCTAGAAGCAACTTAAAGGCAGAAAGTATCTATTTGGTATTTGTATTTCTACCTCTTAGTCCAGTGCCTGACACAGGAATTAATCTATCCATCAACAAGTCCAACCAATTTATTCTTTAACTTTCCTTCCTTCCTTCCTTCCTTCCTTCCTTCCTTTCCTCCTTCCCTCCTTTCCTCCTTCCCTCCTTCCCTCCTTCCTTCCTTCCTTCCTTCCTTCCTTCCTTCCTTCCTTCCTTCCTTCCATGGAAATAAATGGCCCACAAAATTGTCTGTGGTTAAATCAGACTGCTGGAATTAATGAGAACTCTCCAAGCTGAAGTTTCTCTGAAACCAGGTTTAGGATCTGGGGAGAAAGTATCTGTTGCAGAGGTTTAAATATAGAAGCTGTTTTCTCCACATGATGATGCAGAAAAGAATTCACCCTACAAAATTTCCCCAGAGTCCTCACTAATACGATAAAGCCGGCTGAAAATCACTTTGCTCAGCATAGACTGTGACTTCTGAAGGCTTATTGAAATTAATCAGTAGATTGCTGTCTTACAGTGCCTGCTTTTGTGTTTCACATCCAAGAGTGTTCCTTAGTACAAGGTGAGGAAGAAATGGCTTCCAATCTTGGGGCGGGCAAAGGGATGTAACAGTTGTGGCAGCTCACTTTGTTACAAGTAAAGGTGGGCCAAAGCCAGCAGAAAGCAGCTCCTCTTCAAGGTTGTATGTGTTGTAGCTGATGTACTATATGATGAATGGAGTTGACAAGCCACATTCATTCTCAGTTATTCCCCTCTGGAGCATTTCACACAGGTTTCTACCCTAGTGAGAGACTGGGTGATTGCAGAAATCAAAGACAGCAGCAAGCAGAAATGTACCAAGTACCGCCTGCTGAACAAAACACTAGGGAAAATGGTATATTTCTTTAGGGAGAAGACCCTTGGTGTTCTTTCTAGGCCTGAGTTTACATGGTTTAACTTTGAGGCTCCACCACCAGTGACCTTGTCCTTTTATTCAGACATGTCTGTTCTGTTTTACTTGTCCATTCGATTGTAATCTTTTACAACATTAGGCCTATCTGGGTTTGGCTTTTCTCAGCTTTGCCATGGATCCTAGCTCAGTGCTAAGAGGAAGGAGACATGCAGAAGAACTTAAAAAATTGAACTAGAAAGACAGTGGTCTAAAATGATGCATAAACTCCTTCCTACAACAGGAGAAGCCTAAGTATATCTGTCACTTGTGAGTCTCAGATAAAATAGGTAAGGTCATTTTGTGCCAGTTAGATCTTGTTTTATATATTGATCCCGAATCCTTCCTCTTTTTCAACTCAAATGTTTCTTTCTTCTTTCTTTTCTTAGTTAAATCAATAAACATGTCTCTTTATCCAGAAAAAAAACAATCTAATTCGAAATCACTGACTTTACTAATTCCTAAGCTTTAGCTACTTTCCGGTGGTGGCTGCATTTACTTAAAAATGATCTGGTAGAGATGGTGCCACATGTGTATCAAAGTTCAATGTCTCTCCTCCTTGGGTGCATAGGATAATCACACTTCCAACCTTCTCGGGGTTAGGTGGGAACATAGAATGAGTAATGGAATAGGAAGGAGAGTGCCATGATGTGAATGGAGAATGTGTTCCCTGAAAGTTCATACATTAGAAGTTTAATCCTGAAATTCACATCTGTGTGTATGTGTGTATCTTCAGGGCCTGACCCATGGTTCTGCCATTGAATGATGTTCTTGGCCCTTCCCAATTCATATTAAAATAGAATTAGGTGGAAATTAGGATTCAATGATTCTGTAAGAATAGAGCTACTATGATGGCTTGAGTGGCTTTATAAGAAAGGCAAGAGATCCAGGAGCTGGTGGCTCACGCCTGTAATTCTAGATACTCTGGAAGCTGAGATTTGAGGATTACAGTTCAAAGCCAACTCAGGCAGAAAAGGCTATGAGACTCTTATCTCCAATTAACCACCAGGATACCAGAGGTGGTGCTATGGCTCAAAGTGGTGGAGTGCTAGCCTTGAACAAAAGAGCTCAGGGACAGTACCAGGACCCAAGTTCAAGCCCTACAACTGACAAAAAAGAAAAAGTTAAGAGAGTCAACTAGTTTGCTCTTTCACCTTTCATATCATCACTTGTCCTAGCCAGATTCCCATCAGATATTGGTATCATTCTCTTGGATTTCCCAGTCTCTAGAACCATTATCCAAATAAACATCTATTGATAGGTTAATGCGTCTCAGATGTTTTGTTGGTGGAAATTGTTGAAACTGGACTAGGGGAGGAATGCAGGAGAGGTGTAGGTAGAGATTATTTAACTGCCAAGTCTGGGAAGGGTTGGTCTTTTCCTACCAGGAAGATATTGAGGTACAAACAGTCACTTATACCATAGTATCAGTTTGCATCTGTCTTGAAAGACTATGGGGTGGTCATTCACACATACTTAAGTGTAACCTACTCTCTGTGAGTTTGTAGAAGCAGCAAGTGTCCCACTGCCTACGGGCCCCTTCTGTTGCATCACTGTGTATAATATAGGCTCTAAGCAAACGTCATGAACTGAGGTCCCTAGATAATTTGTGTTGGTAGGCCCCTCCATTATTTTCAGTAGTGATTGCTCCATCCAATCAAAAGACAAAAGAGTGTGAGTAAGATACTTATTGAGGACAAGATGCCATGGTAAGAAGAGATAGGAGTGTTGGAATGGGCAGTCAAGATATGATTCCTAGTATTGTAAAGAGTCCCAGCAAAATCCACTTGATTTCTGCACTTTACTTTCTGAGTCTCAGTGGGCTTGTCATTAAAATGAAGATACTACTGTCTACTTTGTAGAATTCATGGGTGTGGGGGGGGGGAGATATTTGCATATGTTCCAATCACAGTAAAACTATTTTGTGTGGTAACACCACTAAGAATTTCTATGACTTTAACATTTGACCTTTGTAAACATATTTTTTTTTTTTTCAAGTTGGAGGCATTCCTTGTTATGGGCTGTGATAAAAGATTAAGGATTTAGTACATCTTTAACATATTAAACATCCAGTGAATGGTATGTTTCCTATCATGAATCTATGCTCAAGGCTCCTAATAAGTCAGCTTCCCTTATTTTGTTGGGTATAGTGGTGCAGGCTAATTAATGACATAACTTCCATGGTACATGGGCCCTATCAGTATGTTTCAAGAAAACTCTCCAAGTCCATTTTGATGTCTTTACAGAAAGATGAATACACTCATCCATTCCAGAAATTATTACATCACCAACATTTCTGCATACAATTTGTGGTAAAAATCTAGTTTGCATTTTCCTGCAATTTTCAGAAAAACACAGACACACAGACACGGTCTTAAATCCTTATGATTTCAACTGGTTAGCTTTTAAAACCATCCTACTCTGTTTTTATTACACACACACACACACACACGCACACACACACACACACACACACACACAGGAAAATCAGTTAGAATCTGCTCTCTCTCATCTGCTTACAGTCTTTCTCATCCTGATTTTTGACAGTTGAGTTGATGAGAGCTGGAAGTACAAATATCAAGCTAACATCTTGCATCCATTACTTCATAATAATTCACAGTACAATAAACAGCTGTTAATGAAGAATCTCAAAGCAGAGATATCTTGTTTTATGATTTATTCTATACAGCTAATTAAAAAAGCAATCTTTATTGCCTCCTAGAACCATCTACCCCCTTCACATTTATGCCTTCTAGTGCTTTTTTTTCCCCTTCAAATTTTGTGAGTGATATTGGTCCATATTGGCTTGTACTCTGGATGCATTAAGCTTTGCTTTTTCTTTTTTAAAAAATCCCTCTGCTGTCTGTGTTGCTGTTTTCTACAGTTTAGATCTTTCTCTTTCAGTGCCCCCAGCACCTTCCAGCTCACAGGGTATACCTGATCGCAGACTATGAAAGGATATAATTATTTAAGTTTGTAATGACTTTATTATGCACAAAAATAACCACATGAGTTTGAGCAAGTCACTTACCTCTTTCCCTTATCTGTGAAATAGTGACAGTTGACCAAAAAGCATGATTCAACTATGAGAGATTATTCCAAGAACATTTAAGCTTTAGGACAATAGGATAGGAGGCGAGGTTGGGTTTAATGAAGTTACTTTTTAATTAGTTTCTAATGGTTGGCTGTATGATAAATACAATAATTTATTGAAATCACACCATAGACATAGCACTTGGGAAAGAACACACAAAACAATGCAGCAGACACTACTCTTACCCTAAGGAGTTTTCTATTCAGTAGTGAGGACAAATATATGCTGGACATTATATCATGTCATTTAATTAAATTAAGGTCATAATCGATGAACAATGATCATAATGGCTGGTTTATGTCCAGTGAAGTTTTGCTAGAGTTTGGTAGATAATTACAGCTGCCGACTGCTCTGAAAACAGGATCATTTCCAACAGTAAAAACAATGCCTGAAATAGTTGCCAGCCTTCCATCTAGAGAACTGAGGTTTGTGTCTTGTGAAGGAAATAAGGTTTCACATGTTCCTTACAAATATGTTTAAAAATATCTAACATATCCTTCATTTTGAGTTTCTGGGAAGCAAAGAAGGTGGACTCAAGATAAAAGGACGCAGTTAACTGGCTTAAAATAGTCATTTAATTTGGTTTACAATTCTGTGGGGGTTCTGAGCTTCAGAAGGATCCAACTGTGATCTCTAATGCACCTGGGATCCTCTGGAGCAAGAGGCTGTACATCCAGAATGATGTCACTCAAGTACCCAGCACCTTGGCATTCTTTGGCCTAGCATGCACCCTTAGATTGTTGGTTTTCCAAAGCCTCTCTGTGTGTCTTGGATTCCCTCAAGCCAGGAAATCTCTGAGGTGGCTAAATTGTGAGAGATCAGGACAGAAATACCAGTCCTTTTCAAGATTAGGAAATGCTTTACTGTCATCTTTCAGGAAATCAACATTGCATTGGCTGAAGCTACCAGCAGGAATACTTACAGAGGGGAAGAGAGTCACAAAGCTGAGGCCAATCTTAAGTTGCCACCACGCTGTTTAGGATACATAATATGATATAAAATTATAAAGCATTGTGACTTCATTTACCTTGTGTGTGTGTGTGTGTGTGTGTCCATGACTAGAAAATAAATGGGTAATCTAACCAGTTTTCTCAAAAGTAAAATCCTGGGATTTTGATTGAGGTAAATTTTTGTGCACATGTACATGGGCATGCAGTCCTGAGAGTATGTGTGTATGTGTGGGCACTGAGACTTGAACCCTAGGAATTGTCCCTGAGCCTTTCTGTTACTCTACCACTTGAACTGCAGCGCCATTTCTGGTTTTTGGATGGTTAATGGGAGATAAAGAGTCTAATGGACCTTCCTTCCATGGCTGGCTTCAAATTGCAGTCCTCAAAGATCAGCCTCCTGAGTAGCTAGGATTACAACATTTGTGTAGTGTGTATGACTACAAATTTAGAGGCTATTTAGTACTCCTGGGGTCAGTACTAACTGATATTTGTGCCTTATCCCATTACTGGCCAACAGAATCATTTCAGAGTTCCCCCTAGTGGAGTGGACAGTATGTCTCCCATGTGAAAACTACTGGCTATATGACTTAAATTTCCATGTGAGGTGTTGATCAGGTTGTGTAATCTGTATCTACAAAGTAATGATTCATTTCTGTTCCATTCCCTACAACATAAATGTTATACTGAACACCAAAGAACACTGTGCATATGAATTATTCCTGGGCTGTAGGTATCTGTAATATGCACTTTATTTACATGCAGATATATTCAGTCATCAATAAAATAAAATACATATCGCAGGTTTCTTATTGTAAAACAGGTATACACTATGAAGCATTATAAAATAATTCTTTAAGGAAGACACACACACACACATTGTATCATACAATTCAGCTTTGACCACCATGATGTTGTGATAGATAGCAGTGTGATTATGATGTGTGTAAATGTAAGGATTTTATTTACATAATAAATTCACAGTACTTTATTTTAATCTATATAGTACTGTATATAATACTTTTTGAAATATATTTTTGATACTTAAAAGCATTAAGAAAACAATGTAAGACACTAGTTGATAAATATTAAATGTGGTCAAAAGGCAAATGTGTATGTGGGATCATTGGTTGGATTTATTGAGGAAGACTTCATGTTGTAATTGAGATTTAATTAGAAGCCTGAATAATGGAGAGAAGTAGGATTGACAAGGTCTTCATTAAGAAGTATATGCTCACTATGAGCATTATTAGACAATCAAGTTTGTACCTGTGTAATTTTTCTCCAACTGGGTAAATAAGTTAATGTTTTTTTTCAAAACTTTGAATTAAAAAAAAAGTAATGCTTTCAAGAAAGATTGAGAAATTGGGAGCCTGCATAGGTTTTAAAATGTTCTGTTAAAATGTCACTAAAACCTACATGGTGTTTTCAAATAAACCAATGGATGGTTTCAGTGACAGCAATGATATATTGGTCCTGCATGTAATTGAGAGGTGAAATTGCAGGAGCTAGTCAATGAGAAAATAACGAAAGACATCCTCTAAGAGTTCAACCAACACAAAAGGAATATCCATAATTCATGGTACAGCAAAATTTAGAATTTATTTCTTAAAGCTAGAGGAATGAGAAAGGGCCTTTTCTTTATTATCATTTCTTGTCATAATGCTGACGATAAAATAGTTGTGCAAAACTAATTCACTTATCAATAAAGATATTCTGTCGTGTGAATATACTTACTAATGAAGCAATAAAATCAGTTACCTGTATAGTTTACATGGGGTGAAGTTAGAGACTTGAATTTTGTTTTCTCCTCTTCCCTAGTCACTTAAAATAAAACTAGCATTCGTTAATGTTAAATGAATATCCCCACATGAAGAAATGTTTTTTTCTTAGGAAAAACGAGAACAGAAATAAACGATTTTTGAAAATATAAGGAGTTACTTTAATAGAAAATAAATGTTTATCTGTAAAATCTGCCCCATAAGATGCCATCTATATCATTATAACTTGAATGTAATCTATCAAACAGTAAATCCAGCATTTTTTATAAAAGTGTGACAACTTTGAGCTCCCTGTCAGCATGTTGAGCTAATTAGCTAGAACTAATGTTGTTATAACTGATTTAAGATATTAGAAATGACTGTAGAATTACTTTCTTACAATTTAAGAACATGAGATTGATATTACTATTTTTGTAACTTCAAAAAGAACATGGTGGTTCGAGAAACTGCACATGATTTTAAACAACACCTTGGACACAGTGAAAGAGGTAACAAACTCTGTAGGGGATGAATCAATTAACAATTGAATGGATGAATGCATTAAATGAGTGAATTAAATGAATTCTGGCCCAATAAAAATAACATTTTGGGGTCAATTGATAATTCTAATACCTTGTTAGAATGAATAGTGCAAGTAACTGTCTGTACTTTTGTAGTCTATGTGCTAGAAATATCTATTTTAAAATAATTATTACAATTAAAATGATTTTTGCAGTTATTTTAAAGTTCTGGTGGGAAGAGGCAGTTGAGGATATTGTGAGAAGTCAGATTCTTCAGCGTTGATAATAAGTGGTTCTGACTCAACCAGTATGGGGTGAGGTAACTGAATGTATGTTTGTACCCTTCATTTCAGGTGACTGCAGTGGCAGGGATCTGCAGTCCATGTATTTGGTAGAATAGTATGCTTTTCTGTCTGTTGTCATTCATCGACCTGGAGCACAGTCATCCTGGGGTAGAATTCCTTTTGTTTTGTCAGTCGTGGGGTTTGAATTCTGGGCCTGGGTGCTGTCCCTAGCACTGTACCATTTGAGCCACAGTGCCACTCTTGGCTTTTTCTGTTTATGTGGTGCTGAGGAATTGAACCTCATGCATGCGAGGCAAGCACTCTACCACTGAGCCACCTTCCCAGGCCCAGGGGGAGAATTCTTATAATGGCTTCTAGGCATTTTCTCATAACTTTTCTTTTTAACTTGATCAAATTCCCCATAAACGTCTTTACTCTGAACATATGTGTACAGGTGAGACTGGTCTGAAACTTCTTTCCTTGTGCCATCTGTATTAGGATTTAATAACCATAGCATGTATCCTTTCTTCTTTTTCTATGCCAAAAGAAAAACAAAGATTAGAATCAACTGTCTTAACAATTTTTTAAGTGAGTATTTCTACTCATAATCTATTATATTGAAATCAAATCTATACATGGAAATCCTAGTAGGAGATGGACTTTGGTGAGTGATTAGGTATGAGAGCAGAGTCCCCAGTGGGATTAATGGCTATATAGAAGAGTCCTAGAGAACTTGCTTACCCCATTTTTACCAGGTTTCCCCAGCTGCCTTGTCTCTTCAGCCTCCAGAACTGTAAGAAATAAAATTCTGTAATTTCTAAGCTACATAGTCTATGCTATTCTGTTATAGCCAAGCACATGGACCAAGATAGTAGATTATCCTAAGAAACTATAGGAATAAGGGCTGTAAGATGGATGAGTGGATCTTTGGGTGTCATTATTACTACTTCTATTGGTATTTGAATTCTGGCTGTTTTTTGCTTTTAGAGTATATTTTACAGATTTGGAACACTGAACATGTTTTCAAATGTGTTGCTTATATAGGATCAAGTAATCTATTTTTACATGCTTTTCAATTTCATCTTCATGAACATTATTCCCTTTATTAAGTATTATTTTAGTTTCTTTTTCCCCTTTAACAATAGGTAAGACATGAAGAAAGTGAACAGCAAGTTATTTAAATAAACATAATTGTTATTCATTTCTTTTATTTGTTTTTAAGGAGTTGTACAAAAGGGATTTCAACTCAACATATTTATTCTTTAGTATAATGAAAGGATAATTTTTAAATGACTGAAATAATTTAAAATCCACTGTTAAAAGCTCTTTTCTTTTGGAGGGTTTGGTTTTTTCCATTTTTTAAAAATTGAGTGTTCTGCATGTCAGCTGACTGCATAATCTGGAAAAGCAATTGTTGCTATTGATAAATACAGCTATTAGCTTTGTGTGTATACATAAATATATACACATACTCAGATTATAAAGAATATGTGGAATATACAAATAAATATAAACATATACAATGCACACAAATACACACATATACAATGCACACAAATACACACATATACAATTTGAATTTTTGGAAGCTTTAGCTGTGTTGTCAGCTTTGGAATTCCAGTTTGCTGTGTTGAGTAGCATTGCACAGAAATTAGTCATATTATTCTAGAAAACCTTTTTCCATGTTTAGAAAAACAGCAAACTTAATTAAAATATGCAAGGTGTTAACCAACATAAGTTTGATTACAGTATTCTTTAAATTTGTTTTTCTAGCTGATAAGAAAAGTACATACAAATACTTGCTAATATAAATCTCTCACTTTCTATTGCAATTAATCTTTTATAGTGTCCTTGATGTATAAATATGAATAATTAATACAATTTTATTTCAGTAAATGTGTTTATTATTTCTACTCATTGACATTAATTGTCCATATGGCTTCATTTGAATATGTACTTTTCACTATATATACTTATTCTTATACTTGATTGTATTAAGCTTTCATAGGGTAAGAATGCTTACAGATTTGTAAAATTCTCCTAAGCAGGTCAAGAGCTGAGATCAAGAGCTGAGGTCAAGAGCTGTGGCAGATGAGATAGATAAGAAGGAAAGTAGATGGTGCCAATGGATGTTAGTGTCAGATGATCATTGGTCCAAAGTCATCCTTGAATCTCGACTGATAATCATGACTATTATTAGTCCTGATTTTGTTGGCTTATCTGAAAAGTAGAAGCAATAATATAATAGTGTATTAATTGTATTGGATAATATTAATCACATTTCACTTCATTGTAACTTGTATGGTCTTGTTACAATTAGGAGAAAAGTTGGTTTAACTTTATGGTGTCTTGTGTGCATGACAGTGACATTTTCTTTTCTACATAGCTCATTTGTGGTACTAGAGAGGTTGGAGGTAAGTGATGGGTTGAAGGCAGAATTCTAATAACTTTCTCAACACATGCTGACACCTGTAGTCTTTTCTTTCCCTTGTGGGTTAATTGGTGGTGGAGCTAGTTAGGTCCAGAATTGCTTATGAAAGTGCCCTCTGTTCTAGTCAGCAGCAGGTGCCCAGCTAGTGCACAGTAACTAATGGATTGTGATGGGACTTATTCACACCTGGAAAATGAGGTGGTGAAATTTGTGAGTTTTCTTACAGAGTTCATCACAATGAGAAGCTCTCTGGAGATGCGTCCGTGGAGGGCCTGTCTCAGCAATCGCCAAGTGTTGACAGAGGGCTCTGTCTCCATATGTTTTGTACAGGAAATCACAGCTTTGCTGCATGAGAACGGGGGCGTTTTCATCAGGTGTGAGAGCCTTGAGGAACCTGTCATTCTGAACGTGTTTCTGAAAGCCACACCATGCCTCTTACTCCAAGTGACTGTGCCATGGATAATTAAATGCATGAAGTGTGAAACTTCTCTAAAAACAATGAAACAAACATGACTTGGAGGCCACTTGAGAAGGTGTTTTTCCAGGTTGTGAATGCACAGACCAAGCCTTTACATGTCACAGCGACACTCAGAAAATCAGTGTTTACGATAGATCTAATTCCACTCAAGTTTTTTTTTCTGAATACTTCTATTACCTTTAAGTAGTAGTACAAAGGAGTTGCCATTCACCAGAGCAGTTTATAAGTACAGTGCATCTTAGATCCACGTCTCCTCTTTCAATGTTCTTACCTACCCTCCTATTCCACCCCTGCCCTCACTATTCTTAATATTTAGGTTATGGCTTGAAAATTTTGCCATTTCACACAGCAGTTTACGTGTACAATGCATCCTTGATCAGTGTCATCACCTCAACATCTCCACCCCTCTTTGGCCCACTCTTTTCCTTCTGTTTCTCAATTCTGTAGTATACACCATGAATTCTTGCCTGAATTCTCCCCCTTTCCCCTCCCTTCATTCTGCTACCCCTCTTCCCTGGGCTCTTCTTGCAAGTATCCGTTTCTTGTTACTTTGTTGGGCTTTGACTTAGGTGTTTATTTGTTTTTAAGAATTATACTATTTGTGTTCTCCATGGAGTCTATTACATGTATAAGTAAACACACTAGGTGGTAAGTAAGCAAATGACTTCAGTGAAGTGTAATATAGGCACCATTCAATTTTTTAAATAATTATAGATTCCATCATCATCTGAACAATTGCATTCAGATGGTGCTTACAAAGCGATTGAAAAGGAAAGCAGAATTGTCTTAATACTCTAGTGAGCCAGATGTAGTGGCACATGCTTATAACCACAGCTACTACTTGGAGATTAGAGATTGGAACAGGTGTGTGTCGAGACCAGTTCAAGCAAAAAGGTAGTGGAGCATAATGGCCTGAGTTCAGAACCTCAGTTCTGCAGGGGAAAACAAATAGCATGTTAGTATTCTAGTGAGACTGGTCTTAGAGCATTTCATTAAAATTCACCCTGATTTTGTAGTTTTAAATTTCCACCAGGAAGGCAGTGGGGGCTGTTAGTATTTGGGGCGCCTCATCCACGACCATGTACAAAAAGTGAAGTTATCCAACTTGGTCTGAGGGTTGCGTTTTCCCACTCAGATTCCCAAAGGGCAGTTCATCTCCGTGGAGTAAGATGAGAGCAGATGGGGCCTGACCCATATCTCCCAGAGTCGTCTCGCTTAGGTCAGAGATCCATGGCAACAAAGCCCTTGCTCAGCTCAGTAGGTGAGTCACCTCCTGGCTGAATGGACACAGAAGCATCTGTATTCCTATCAACTCTAAAGGTCTGGTCCCCAAGCAATGGGCAAAAGGACACAGGGTCATGCTGACCTGTGATCCTGAGAGACAAGACATTAGTTCTTTCAGACATAATTTATCTTGAAATCCCTTCCTTGTGTATTTCCTAATTTCCGCTGCTTGCTTTCTGGATTCTGGAAACAGCTGCTTTTCTGATCCCTGTGCTAAGATAAACTGCCACAGGTCCTTGGCCCCCTGTTTTGTACTTGTCCCATCACTCCTTAGACTTTTTCATGACATTTGCAAGCAAATTTTTACTGCTCAAATGTGATGTTTCAGGGAGCCTTTTGAAGAGCCTGTGTTTTCGGGTTTTGTGTTTTTTGTTTCCTGAATTGCCTGCTTGTGGGCTTTTGTGTGTGTGTGTGTGTGTGTGTGTGTGTGTGTGTGTGGTTGTAAATATTGAGATGGGCCATGAAGATACTGTTAATCAAGACAAATGTGATGTGTCTTAATGAACATGTGAATTTCATGACTCACTTTCAATATCCAAAGATGTAGGTACATTTCTTAAAGTATAACTTGGGCCACACATCTGGTCCTCTGAAGACCAGGGTGTGTGTTTAAGCAGAACCCTCTTCTACCCACTCCCTCCTGACTACCTATAACTGGGTCCTAGTGAATGATAGCCAATTTACAAGTTCGGGTGTGTTTTACTTCTCTCATTTCTCAAAGCTATTTTATTTCTTCTTTTTGGCATGTCACAAGGTTTGGTTTGGGCATGGATGGGAGGTCTTTAAAGGTGTTACCTTAAGATCCTGGAATTGGCGTCTTCCATTTCTTTTGCTTCTGAGGATCATGTGGGGGCCACCAGCGTGGCCTTGCTACCGTTCCCTGTCAGCAGGATCTTGTAGCACAGATACTATCCCTGCTCTTTGGAAGTGCTTATTAGCCTCTTAGTCAGATGTGGGTGGTCAGAGGGGCCCACAGTAGCCTGTGGGTCCAGAGTTTAGGGATTTATGGAAGTGTTGTGAGATGGCATGCCAATTTACCATTTTTAAAATACAGGTCAGTTGGGAAAAGGCAGTAATTAGATTTGTAAGTAAATGAAGAAGGAGACCATGTGGCATTGTCATTGTCTTCTCTATTAGTTCTCAGACCTTAGCCCATGGGGATTTGGAATTGGGTTGATTCAAGGCAGGAACCCCTGGGCCTTTCAATTCTCCAGACTGAATAGTGTAGGGTCTTTTCTAAGCAAGAAAGATCTTTCCTTTCTGAAGGAATGAGAAATGCATAAGAGAAAGGTAATTTTGTATGTGTTTTTAAGTTCTAAATTTGGGACCAAAAGATCCATGGGTTCCCATTCCTTTAGGATATAATCATAGGTGACAGGTTTGAAGGTAAGGGGGACTTAAACATGACTTACTAGAATCCAGAGACCTGGGCTGATGGTCCTGACAGACATGGCAGCATTGCCAACTACCATTTGAGTTGAGCCTTCATCATTGTGTGACTGGTGGCATAGTAACTAAAGGAACAAAACTTGTATGCAGCCGTGTGTTCTAGGCCAACCTTCTATGGAGGAGACTGTTGGACCTTTCTTTTATTTTGACATGGCCCTCAGGTGCTTTTAAACCTGTGCTATTTGTTTATGTTGTTGTTGGTCGTGGGGCTTGAACTCTGGGCTTGGGCGCTGTCCCTCAGCTCTTCAGCTCAAGGCTAGTGCTCTACCACTTGAGTCACAGCACCACTTCCAATTTTCTGGTGGTTTATTGGAGATAAGAGTCTCATGGACTTTCCTGCCTGGGCTGGCTTTGAACCGAGATCCTCAGATCTCATCCTCCTGAGTAGCTAGGATTACAGGCATGAGCCACCTGCACCCAGCTAAACCTGTGCTCTTAGACTTGGAGAGAACCCCCTGCTTTGGGGTGAGCCTAACTAGAATGTCACCCAGGTGTGGTTGTTTTGCATGTCATGCAGCACAAATGTTCTGCCAAAAGCTTTCCTAGACACCATGCTTTGTATGCAGTTAGAAATAAGAGTGAGGGGAAAATGTAACTAACTCCCCAACAGAGGATTCAAATGACTATTATGATGTTGACAGGTAGAAAAGGTATAACACCACACGGAAGGGATGAGATGAGCACTGGGTAAGCAAAAATGGCTCAGGCAAACGTAAACAGATACAGTCATGGAAAAGTGTCTGATAATCTCCTTTGTAACATGCATCTGTGACAGTCTGGTGTAAAATTACTTTGAGTGAAAATGCTCAAGTAACAACATTTTAGGTAAAAGTCAAGCAGCAAAGTTATTTCCAGGTCATTCTAATTTATATGTGTCCTGAATTACCTCTTCTCCTTTTAAAATAATAACCAAATTAGTTTTAGTCTTCAGAGCAGCAATTGGTTCTATCATGACCTTTCTCTCTTTCTTTCTTTCTCTTTCTCTGTCTCTCTCACTTGCTTTTGACTTATTGTATTAATTGGTCACTGGAGTATTTTAAGAACTAAGACCATTTTCCCACTGTCTAATTAAGGCATTACAGATTTCAGATGTAGACAAGCCAGAAAACCATAGCTTGAAACAGTCACTGTGTCCCTTGGGATGAATATTGTCCTTTATCTCTTTGTGTTTTTTTCATTTGCAGTTAATCTTTGAGATAGTCACATTGGCTCAGATATTGCTCAGATTATTAGGACTTCTGTTTGGCCACCAAATGACGAGGCCTGGCTGGCTTTCAAACTCACACTGCAAAATTATTTCTTAGATCACATGTTTTTTTTTTCAAAATCATAGATCAGAGGTAGTAATTTGTACATGTCTCAAATGGAAGTTTTGTAGCTGTGCTTCCTGACGACCACTTCTGTTCAGCAGGTTCTGTGTTATGTGGACTAGCTCACACACTCCACTGATACTGGCTTACCTTCTTTGTTATGTGGACTAGCTCACACTCACACACTCCACCGATACTGGCTTTCCTTTTGTAAAACATATCTTGAGTCAGTGTGAAATTGTCAGTGCTAACTCTTTGGGGTCCTTGGCTTTTTACAGGAAGTTTGACCTGACATTTTTGTATGTAACAGATGATACTTTGCTCGCTCATGTTCCTGTACTTATTTTGGTTTGGGAGTTTGGGGAGCCCATAGATTTCTTTTTATTTTTGTTTTTCCTGAATGCTCCATATAGCAGGATTCCAGAAGATTTGCTGCATTGATGAGGAGAAATGGATGCCATGATCTTTTTTTTTCCAAATAGGCTGCTCCAGTCAGGAAAATCTTCCTGAGTCTTGAATCCTCTATTCTTGCTATCATTTCATGGCCAAACAGTCCCTTAGTCTACCAAATTGAAAATAATAAGATTCATAGAAAAAGTCATTTGGCCAACTCTGACTATCAGTGAGTAGAAAGAGATACTAGAAATAGAATGTCATTGTTAAGCTAAAATGTCTTACTTTTTGGTAATGTTTTCATTTCCAAGTGTGGAGAAGATGACATTTGGCTGTCAGAGATAATGTGTCAGGCACATTTTACATTTCTAACTTGGTGGTTTTATTTTATTTTTTTAAAGTTTGGGTTATAAATTTGATTTAAAGCATCTTAAGAGCATTCTTACAGGGTTTATAAGGTAATGGCTTTTTCTTCACCTGTACAAATTTAAGCTTTCTGCTGTTAGGCATATGAAGCTCATGAAAGAATTTCTACAGTCTAAATCATCAACCTTACCATAGTTTTACGTAGTTTTTGAGAACGTACTCCACTGCATATGGTAAAGTTTCATTAAACATTGACTTGATGTTGTACTATAGAAGAGTTCACCAGCCCTCTCATTCCTTCTTACCCCATTTTCCTCCTAGGAAAAAACTCACACAATATGATAAGTGATTGAGCTGCTTTGACTTTTCATCCTATGAGGGTGATCAACTGCCTTGATTTGTCTGCAAGTCTCACTTTAAGTATTCCAAGTCCTATGATGCAGGAAATCCTTCATTTCCCAGCAAACAGAATGACAGGCCATCCTACGATCCAGCCACGAACTGCTCCTCAGCCATGACTCAGCCATCCTGTGGTATATAGTTTAGCCAAGTTTGGCCAGTCACCTCTTCTGTCTTTGGAACTTGGCATGCTGAAATGAGAGAAACACTGAGCCAGGAGTTGTTTGCAGCAAATTGTGTTAAATGCAGGCTTTTAAGAAATTCAGCTATGATTGCACCTCAAAATTTCCTGGAACTCTTAAAAACTTACTGCTGAGTGGGTCTCGACCCCAGTGAGTCTGGCTTGATTGGTGTGGGAATGAGTTAGGCATAATATTAAAAAAGAAAATCTTACCTGATGATTCTAAGTTGTAGCTAAGGCCCATTTGCTGCTTCTAGAAGGAAGCTCCAGAATGTTTTGAGTATTGAAGTGTTTGGAATTGCCTTGATTTCTGCCATGTTTGAAGTGAGGTTCTCCAGTATTTCTAGTAAGTCAACTAAGAAACCTACTTTAATTAGCTATTAATTTTTATTTGGGGCAAATTATTTCTTCATTTTTCTTATCTGTAGTCATACAATAGGCATTTATGGAAGCAGTTGATGAATACATTGTGTCTTGATCAATGTCACCCCTTTCAACTCTCTTGCCCCTCCTCTCCATACCCATCCCTTCTCTCACTCTTCCTAATTTTTTAGGGTATACCTTGGATTCTTGACTGAAAAGAAATTAATGTTTTTTTCTTCCTTTACATACAAATGTACTCACTTTTGTTGTAGTCTTTCTATTTTAGGTAAAGTAAATGGAGTAGATTAAAGAGATATTCAGGAACGAAGAGAATTGAGCTCAGAACAAACAGTAGTCTTTTTTCTTTTCCTTCCTTCCTTCCTCCTTCCTTTCTTCCTTTTCTTTCTTTTCCCTCCCTCCCTCCCTCCCTCCCTCCCTTCCTTCTTTCCTTCCTTCCTTCCTTCTTTCTTTTCTTTTCTTTTCCTACCATGCATTGAATTCTCAGGGTCCCACACTTGCTAAGCCACTGTTCTACTACTTGAACCATATACTCAGCCCTGTGTTGCATTGGTTATTTTTCACATAGGGTCTTAATTTATGCCTAGGGCCAGCTTGGACTGTGAACTTCTTACGTGTGCTTCCCTGTGTGGCTAAGGGTGAGAGGCACAGGGGAGGATGGGCACATTCCACCATGCCCAGCCATCATGCTTTCTCCATAGCCAGAATAAATGGCCTCAAACCAGGATCTCCCAATCTATACCTCCTACCTAGCTAGAATTACAGTCTTAATCACCTTGCCTAGTTCAGAATAGTCACATTAAATCTAAGGCCAGATTGTGAGCATTGAACATATTAAGTATTCAAGAATTATGAGTTGAATAAATAATCAAATTAAAAAACAATTGCATCCTACAATTCTTTGCACTCATAATCCATATGACTGAATAGCATAAAGTTCTAAGAAAAATTGCTCCCCTAGATGAATAAGTATTGCCTTTTGTTTAAAAATAAAGCAGCAATACTTTAATTTTTCCCTTGATGCAAGGAAACTTAGTTTTTGCAGTGCTCAATTAATAACAATATTACTGATGAATAAAGCATTTTTTCACAGTTGTCAATTTTTGTTTTTATTGAAATTGCCTTATTTTATGAATATTCTAAAGTTTCTTTAGAATTAAGATCTTATAGACTCTGAGACATGCCTATTATTGAACGGACAAATGCATGCTCAAAAGATGGCAGCCACTGTACTGGTTTTCAATGCTCATATGTTACTTTCAGAAATTAAGATGTCTTTTTTAAGTTAAAACACTGACAAATGCATGCTATACCAATTGATTTGAAAAGAAATATATTACTAGGCAAATGGGAATATTTTTGTACATTTTTATTGTAAAAATACTTTATAGAGGGGTGACAGTTAAATAAGCAAGGTAATGAGTACATTTCCTATTGAGCATTGTTGCCTCCTCCTTTGTTTTTCCCCTACCATACCTTTCCTCTCACCAACCACAACCACTGCCTCCCCCCACCAAAGTTGTAAAGTTCATTTTAAACATAGTGTCTTGTACATCACATTGTTACAATGGGTCAACCTTTATCCCTATTTAAGCATTTTGTTTTTTTCCCTTCCCCTCCCCAAATTAGAGAAGTGTATATACAAGATGCAGGGCACCGGAATCAAATACAGTGAAAATAGGGGTTATACTGTGGGGGAGAAACATACAAAGAAATAATAAAATCATATAGTACATTATAAATACATTAGAAACAATAGCAAGAAAGAAAAAAATATTTGTGTTCCTATCTTGGGTTTCATTTCACTTAACATCATCTTATATGGTCATATGTACATAGCTTTTGACCTTTTCTGCTTGTCCTAGACATGTACTAGTTTTTGCAAATAAGGGCAACCATGGGACCTGTTTCTCTGAAGAGGAAATAAGAATAACCAACAGACACATAAAGAAATGCTCAACCTCTCTAGCCATAAAAGAAATGCAAATCAAAACAACATTGAAATTCTGCCTCACCAAGAATGGCTATAATCAAGAAATCTAATAACAACAGATGCTAGAGGGGATGTGGACAGAAGAGAACCCTACTTCATTGTTGGTGGGAATGTAAACTTGTTCAGCCAATTTTGAAAGTAGTATGGAGGTTCCTCAAAAGACTCCACATAGAGCTCCCCTATGACCCAGCAATCCCCCTTTTGGGCATTTACCCAAATGATCACAAACAAGACCATACTAAAGCTACCAGCACAACTATGTTTATTGCAGCATTATTTACCATAGCTAAGATATGGAACCAACCCAGATGCCCCTCAGTAGATGAATGGGTCAAGAAAATATTATATATATATATATATATATATATATATATATATATATGAATTCTATACCTCTATCAGAAAGAATGACATCACCCCATTTGTTAGGAAATGGAAAGACTTGGAAAAAATTATATTAAGTGAAGTAAGCCAGGCCCAAATGGGAATATTTTTTTAAAGCTTGTTGCATGTAGGAAGTTAATATTCTTAATATTGAAAGGTTTATTTATTTATAAATAAAGATAAAATTATAAAGACAAACTAAAAATGGGTAAATATAGCAAATTTACAACAGAAAAATGCAATAAGCATATCAAAATGTCCTTAGCATTTACGATTTAGGAAAATAAAGGATATAGGAAACCAGATTTTGTGCTGATGGAAGAAGTAGTAACTGGGAATTTTAAAAATTTTATACTCAATTAAATGCTAGGTGTGTGGCTTGAGGCATTTTATACCATGTAATGTATCCTCTTATCAATCATTAAAGTTGCATAACATTCTCATTTTAGAAATAATGAAAACAAGAAACATATGGCTTCATTAGTTTTTCCTATAAACCCTCAAGTAAATTGAAAAAAAGTCTCACACCCAGTTCATACTTCTCCTACTTCCAAATTTTTCCTGTTTTTTGTCAGTGTTCCTCCATGAAATGCACCTAACTTCAAATTAAAGTGTACCACATTCAAATTTGTGAAAAAAAAAAACTACCAGAATTTTCTAACTCTGACATTCTTGTTGGCACTGGGATTTGAATCTAGGACTTCAAGCTTGCAGGTCAAGAGCTCTACTCATTGACATGTAAGTCTAAATGTCCTGTTTTAGTTTTGTTCTTGAGATAGGGTCTTGTTACCTTAGATCTTGCTACCTTCGCTCAAGGTGGCCTTGAAGTCTTGTTCCTTCTGTCTCTGTCTCCCAATTTTTTGGGGTGGGAGGGATTACAGCTGTGTACCACTATACTTGATCTGACTATTTTTATACCTCCTTGATTCCATGAATTCTCTCTTCCAAGACACATATTTTAAATGGTTACAAGTTTTCTGTGTATATGATGATATATTTTAGTGAAAGTAGCATTTAAGATTATTGCTTCTGAAAATTCTAGGACATATACAGTAGTTAATTCATTGCAACTATTAATAACAAAATTAAGGAGAAATCTGAAGGTAGCAACGAAGTATGGGGGGGGCATGATGGCTCAGACTCATTATTTGAAAACATTAAATATAATACTAAAATGTAACGAAGAGGAAGGTAAACTACCGAACAAGAAATTGCATGCATTATTGTGTTTTAAGTACTAATGGTAACCTGAGTTATCTTAAAATACTTTCTTTTTTTAAAAAAAACTAGAATCTGTACTTCTAGAAATCCCAGAGAGTATTGGTGAAACAGCCATCTACGCTTTTTCCCCCCCTCTGTCATGGGGCTTGAACTCTGGGCCTGGGTGCTGTCCCTCAGCTCTTCAGCTCAAGGATAGAGCTCTACCACTTGAGCAATAGTGCCACTTCTGGTTTTCTGATGGTTAATTGGAGATAAGAGTCTGACGGACTTTCCTGACTGGGCTGGCTTTGAACCACGATTCTTAGATCTCAGCCTCCTGAGCAGCTGGGATTACAGGCATGAGCCACTGGCGCCTGGCTCATCTATGGCTCTTAAAAGTAT
Organism: Dipodomys ordii; assembly: GCF_000151885.1. Taxonomy (NCBI): domain Eukaryota; kingdom Metazoa; phylum Chordata; class Mammalia; order Rodentia; family Heteromyidae; genus Dipodomys; species Dipodomys ordii. The sequence goes on along the minus strand of NW_012267422.1, from coordinate 2,818,408 downwards.
TCCTGTCAGACTTTGTCCCACCCTCATATGATCCTATTCCTTGGAGAACTGAAGCAGGAGGATTGAGAATTAGGGCCAGAATAGGCTACAAAAACAAGACTCAAAGCCCAGCCTAACATGGCTCATAAACCTATGTTGGATTGATATATCCCACTAAAAGCCAAGTGCTGTCTGATAAGTTTGATTTAATAGCTACAGATGTGTTCTTAGCAAACTCAGCAAAACTAACAAGGATAGAGGATTTGAGGTCAGTGAGAAATCTCTGAATGATTCTAAAGTGGTAGGTATGTGTCATTACACTACTCAAAATTCAGAGAATGTACACTGAGTCAACTCTAAGCACTCTGCTCTGAGCAATCACCATGTATTAGTACAGTTTTATCAGCTGTAATAAATGACCCTCTCTGGGAGATGTTGATAGTAGAAGATGCTGTGCATATATGAGTCAGGAAACACAGGAGCAAGCTCTTCTATTTTGCTCAATGAACCTAGACACACTCCAAAAAATAAGGTCTATTTTTTAAGGAAGTTAAAAAATACAGTTTCAAAACATGAAGACTGACTTCTTTCTTTCTCTCATAATGGAGGCATAAAATGAAGAAAAATGAAAGAATAACATTTTAATAAATTTATAGAAACTTTATGACTCAGTACTTTTCATATAAGAATTAATAAACATTGGATGGAGAACTATGACCTTATTGATAGTGTATTTCTAAATGGTTAAAATGTAGTGTTACCTACTGATAGGAAAAGCAATTTTCAGTTCAGAGATGAACAAATATATAAATAAAACCCTGGAATGTTATTAATATATGTTTGACATTCCTTGAAATTAGAATTAATTTTAATGAATTCATAGCTATTAAGGGTACAGGTTTGTCATCTAGCTCTTGAGTTGGTTACAGAAGTGGTAACCTGGAGAATATGACAATGAGTAGAAACTAAAGATCATTTGATGGAGACTGTAACAGAAGCACATTGCAATCTAGCAAAAAGGTTTGCCATCTACTTGATGTCTTCACTTTGGATTCTAAGTCTCACATATCAGTTAGCGTTTTTCTGGATGTGCCACTCTGCTTTTAGTTAATGTCAGAGTATAAGAGAGTTGGATTCTGAAGACTGTATACTTTCCCTTCTTGAAGTCCCTGGTCCTGAAGTCCAGAAAATTGCTAAATGGTAATGCACAAAGAAAATCCCTAGCCTTTCTAACTTAGCCACACAGGTGTGCCTACTTAAGCCTTCTTCATGGTAAGGTTCTTAATACAGAGGTCAGAGTAGATAAAGAGAAAGCCAGCACTCCATCCTCCTGCCCCACTTCACCCCAGGTTGTACCCTTATCCTTGGGATGATCCTTTATCAGAATGACAGGAGATGGATACATTGATAATGAGCTATGCATACTTTTGCCTTCTGGCCTCTCATTTTACATGCTTTGCTGTAACCTGACTTCACTTTTAGCAAAATATCATATAAAAAGCAATTGGTAGCCAGGTGCTGGTGGCTCATACCTGTAATCCTAGCTACTCAGGGGGCTGGGATCTGAGGACTATGGTTTGTAGCCAGCCTGGCAGGAAACTCTGTGAGACTTTTTCTTCAATAAACTACTAAAAATAAGCCAAAGTGGTGCTGTGGCTCAAGTGGTAGAGTGCTAGCCTTGAGCAAAAGAAGCTCAGGGACAGCATCCCAGTCCAGAGTTCAAGCCCCAGGACTGGCCAAAAAAATAAAAAGCAATTGGTGAAGGTAGTATGCCTCTTCTAATGGTTTCTTTGCATTTATCTTTACTAGCAGGTATTCTTGGACAAATTTCTCTCTAAAATATCATTCATTTAAGTTGCAATGTCAGTATCTGATGTTTATAGCAAATAGACTCATACTATGTAATCTCTGTAATTTCTTTGTAAAGCAAAGTCTAGCATAATGCCACAGAAGCCTATTGACTAATTCCACACCTAGCCCTGTGCTAGGCTTATGGTTAATGACAGCAGAGGGTAAAAGAAAAATTGGCTTACAAAGCAAAACAATATACTTTCAACAATTAACTATCTTTTTTTTTTCAGTGCTGGGGGTTGAACTCAGAACCTCAAATTTGTGCTCTACCACTAAGGTATTAATCTCGACTCCACCTTCCCCTAAATTTGAATCTTATTACTTTATCCCTGAGCAGCATAAGAAAGCAGTACAAATTTAAAGATGTTCTCTATTCAATTAGACTAATTAGTAATAAATTTGAGAATACTAATTGATAACAGAGTTTTGTGGGAAAATATTGTGTTTCCTCAGGATTAATTGGCTGTTTAATTTGATAGCATGGGATGATACCTTTGGATGCCAGCACTGGGCTGGGCTGTTTATCTCAGTGGCACTCACAAGAATGTTGATTGGCATATGTGTATGAAGAGATTTCTCTGGCAGAGTGTCCAGTTACTACAGGATGTTTAATCTACTACATGCAATTAGATATCTCCAGGCATTTTGGCAACCAAAAACCTCCTCCTCATGTATTTTTTGATGAACCCCAAGAGACATACTGCCACTAACTGAAGAGAATCTTTGTACATGTAAGGTTTATTGACTTCATTTATAAGAGACTTAGCTCTGAAAAACAGTGTTATATAAACGAGAAGATATTTGATGAATCAGAACTCATCACTGCCAGACCTTTAGACTGAGCATTAACTGTACTTTGTATTTGGGTGCTAGTAATTTTCCTGCCTTATTGTTCTAATGAAGCCAAACCCTTTCTTATACCACGTGGTCCCCTTAATACCCACAGAAAGTCATGTTGATGTAATTGCTCACAAATAGCAAATACCTAATTTTTTTTCTTCCTCTTGTAGGAATGACTAGGAAATATCTTACAGGAAAAAAATAGTAAAGACTTCAGGGAAAATCTAAAACTCACCTAGAGTTTGAGCTAATGGTTTGGGACAGTTCTTTAAATGTCTCCTAGAAAACATGCTGGAAAAATTAATTTCATATTTTAGATATCATCTATGAGAAGGAAATCCAGTCAGTAACAAATATAGTAATTCTAGTGCAAGAAAATCACAAATTGTATAAACAAGCTCAGTTTTTTTTAACTTGTTTCAGAAGAAAAAACTATAATAAATTAAGTAAATGATTAGAGTTGCCTATTATTTTTGAAAACTAAAAATGAGCAAGTGCCAGGGGAGACACATATCCTAAAACCTAGTGCTTATTGTAAATAAATTCTTAAATCAATACCGCCTCGGGCCTCAGGTTTCATTTCTATAAAATGAGAGATTTTCATATAATCACATCCTAAAATTCATTTTTTTCTGTAATATCCAATTAATCTGTGCTCACACAATCTAAAAAGTAGCAACAATGCCTAAACTGGAAATATATCTCTCCCAAATCATATAATAGTCAAAGAATGACATATGATTCCAGAATATGTCTGACTGAATTTTGCTTTCACACACTTATACTAGCCATTATGTAGACAAGTTAACTTATATAATGTTAATTCTGTGAAATTCTGGGTAAAATAACAATGACCTAATTTTTTGGGGGGTTCAAACTTCTTGACAATCATATGGATTATTGTGGATTTGTTTAGTTCTTTTTTTTTCTTAATGTGTTGAGTTGTGATACACAGTACAGAAAATCACATGAAGTCTAGACATTATTCAATACCACAGGCTGCCAAATCACGCTAGGAGCCTTTTTAGCTGCCTTTCAGTTGTATTTGGAGGATGACTTAATTCAAAATGGAAGACAAGAGAGGCATTATGTGAGCTCTTATCTTTTTGTCCCCTTGGTAGAATGGATTCATAGTTCTTAACCTAGGAAAGGCTGGGAAAATTCAGCACCTGCCAACAGTAGGTTTATGTTCATTTACTCTGCTTGAAATCTTCTTGATGAGCTTAATGAATTCCAGGGATGAAGTACTTTTGCACTGTTTGACCCTAAAGTATATAAAGTTTCAAAGAAGTGATGCTTCTAGTAACTTGTTTATGTCACTCATTCGTTTATTCCCTATTGCTGTGGAGATTTAAATTTATACGGCCATTGTGTTAGTAGACAGACACCTGAGCCATGTGCATGTGGAGTACAAAGGGAAGATATATACACAAATATTTATAAATCAATGTAATGTTTATAAAGGAGACATGTGCAGTAGTTGACTAGAAAATAGAATATCCATGACAAGTATCTGATATCTGTTATAGCAATCATAGGCCAAATAGCTACTATTTTTAAATCATATCACAAGGCTGGCCAGGAGGTCTTTCACAGAAAAGACAAAGAAAACTCTGAGGAAAATATGAGAAGTAACTGGAGTTTGAAGGATGGAATTAGGAGCAGGCATGTAGGGAAAGCATTTTTGGCAGAGGCAATACCAAAATGGAGGTTAGGAAGGGTGGTAAGCATACGGTAGTGAGACACTGGAGAGATGAGGAGGATCTAGAGATTTGTTACTATTGGGAACATTGAGACAGAACAGGCTAGTAAAGTTAAACAATGAATATTCTGCATTGCTTGTTGACTTGGACCTTACTTCTCAACATGGAGTTTATTTAACCTTGAGGTTAAATGTAAGCTGGTTATTGGTTACATAAGGTTGCTGGATACTAGAAATTTATATACCTTACGTACCTTGGCTAGTATTTAAACTTAATCTTCAGTTTTATGATTATCACATATAAAGATATAGCAAAACTTGATAATGGATTTGCTGATATTATTCATATATTAGTCACAAAATCTCAAAGAAGATTCTGTAATGACTGATGAGAAAGGCCCCTTTTTACCCATGGGAATCTCTTCAGTACTAGGTTTTCTGGATCATAGTTTTATAGTCTTATTTTCTAAAACAAGGCAAAAGAAAATTAATAAAAGCTATTTTTCACAGTGTAATAGAGTTTAGCTTTTCCTTTTATTTGTTTTGATGACAATCAAAAGTATTTGCAACAAAATAATTACAATTTCTTATTGATTCTGGCAGATTCATCTATTATAAGACTTACTGTACTTACCCTAAAACTTAGAGTAGAATGAAAGGATTCTTTATCATAAAAAAAAAAGTCCAGCAGCGTTTCTTATTACAGCTGTCAATCCTGCAGGCAGCCACCTGCCCCATACAGATCTTTCAGCCAGTCTGGGTAACTCATGACTACTATTTAAGCAGTTTTGTCATGCTGAAAAATGACATTTCTATATCATATTTCAGCACTATTAGAAAATGGCAAGTAGTTAAATAAAACATTATCTCAACATGAAACCAAGAGAGATCTGGAACAACAATGATTATTTTCCCTGGAGTTTCTCTTATTCATGTCCCACATGGATATTATTTAATTTTAAGGGAGTAATTGATAATCCTTTTATTTTAAAGAAAATGATTCCTTCAAAGGAATTCTGTAACAAATGTGGCATTGAGAACGAACAAACCAAGTTCATAATTACTTCACTTAATTGAAAATCCTGATAACGCAAAAGGGAATATAAGATCATTTGACGGTGTTATTTTAGCAAACCACTCAGGAAAAAAAAAACATTTCATAATTTTAAAAATTCAAGTGTTTCAAATTCTAGTTACCAGAAGAGAAGCCAAAAAGCTTGTGTTTATTTCCAAAGAGCAACTGTGTGGTCAAGTGGTACAACTAAGATGTTCAACAAATTATTGCTCTTGCTACTGGAGACATATGAAATCTCTTTGACCCTGGCAAAGTTATTCTATTTCTCAATCTTAATTTTCTCTTGTGAACAGTACATAAGAGTTCATGTCTCTTTTTAGACTTTGATCACATGAGACATCTATAAAGTAAGTCATTATTACCCTGCATTATAACTTTTTAGATTAGGGACCAAAAACAGTCACTTGGAGATAACAGATTGTGTTGGTTTCCATTCTTGTGTCATGGAACTTAAGAGAACTCTTTTATGGAAGCAAGCTTGTCAACCTTTGGATACATTTTTCCATATCTTTAAATTGAATGTTTGTTCACTGTAAAAAGAAGTTTTTATAAAGACTTTAAAAAAAATTCCTCAGTTGCTCATGTCTACCTACAGGCACCATTACATGCACAGCTTATCTGTGCCCAAGATGAGTGGAGGAATTTTTGTATGACATCATTTATCATTTATGTTTCTTGGCCTTCCTATTTATTTTTATAGCGCAACATTTAGAATTTATGCTTAACTTGAGATATAGACTGTACATGTGTGGTCTATAACATGATAGTCTAATATTTGGTCACATGGCGGATGATTTAATCAGGATAAGCAACAAATCCATCAGTTGGCATTTTTGATGTTCAGGTGTAGGTAACTTATTGTCTTCCAACTTATTTACATTTCTAGTTTTATCTACTTTTTAAGTTTTGAAATTATCTTTAAGTAGTAGTACAGAAGGGTTTCAATTCAACATGTTTATTAGTTTACAGTTTATCAATCCATGTCACAATTTCCATGAGTTTTATATTCTTAAAGATTAATTTTTTCAGACAGGATTAGCTTTATAGCCGAGGTTGTAATCAAACTTGTCTCTCCTACCTCAGCCAAAGTGGCAGTATTACAAACATACATCATCATTCTTAGAATATTTAAAAAAAATATTTGTTGGCAAATATATCCTATTTTTAAGCATTTTGTTGACTGACACTGGAATTAGGTTATTGCAACTGAGAATCAGGTAGAAAGCCTTAGTTTTTATGAGTATGTATAAGCCACTGTGTTTTTTAATATTATTCATATTTCTCTTCTTAATGTCTTGGTTTTAATTAGATTTGAAAATCTGATGTGAGAGTATAACATTTTCTACCCTTATATTCAGTTTTATTTTCATGTCTTATTTAGTAATTTCTCTTGATTGTACTTCCTTCATTTTTTTATTTTTACAACTTCCTTTCATTCCATTGGATTAAATCTTCTTTATTGGTTTGAAATTTATATAGTTTACTTTTATCTCATAGATTTTACACATAATTTATTGAAACAAACTCATTCTCAATTTCCTAAACTTAATAATCTTTATATATTCCAACAAATAAATTATATATCTTAGTATAATTTAACCTCATACTGCTTTTTTCCATTATGCTCCATAATCATATTCCTAGAAATTATTTATTGATTTTCAATGCATTTTTTTATTTTCTTATTTTGACACCCTACACATTTTCTTCTTTGCTGTTCTTAAAACATTTCTCTCAGTATGTAGCTTTTTCTCTGTCTCAAAATTTATTAAAGTATAATTAACACACATTATATATATTTAAATTGTACACAGTAGTGGTGTTTTGATATGTGAAATGATTAGCACAATCAGCTGATATATCTGTCACTTTGCATAGCTGTCTTTCTTTGATACTAAGAATACTAAAGTCTACTCTCGAAAGTTTCATATATACAGTGCATTATGATTACTTATAGTTACCATGCTATATATTATATATCCAGAATTCATCTTGCATCTAAAAATTTGTACCTTTTAACTAACATTTTCCCATCTCCACTACTTTCTCTTTTTTGTACTTTTTGTAATTGTAAAAATGCTGTACAGAGGGGTTACAGTTACATGAGCAAGGTAATGAGTACATTTCCTGTTGCCTCCTCCTTTGTTTTCCCCCTACCATCCCTTCCCTCCCACCTCCTCAACTCGCCCCCACCACCACTGAAGTTGTAAAGTTCATTTTCAACGTAGTGTTTTGTGCATCTCATTGTTACAATAGGTCAACCTGTATCCTTACTTAAGGATTTGGTTTTATTCTTTTCCCCTTCCTGAATTAGATGCAGGGCACCAGTATCAAATACAGTGAAAATAGGGGTTATACCGTGGGGGAGGAGCATACAAAGCAACAAAAAAAAATCACATGGTACATTATAAATACATTAGAAACAATAGCAAGAAAGAAAAAAAGATCTACTTTTAGCTTCTGTAAGTTCAGTATTTTTCAATAAATTTGCCCTATACTTGAGATCATGCCATTTTTTTCTCTTTTTGTGCCTGTCATGTTTCACTTAACATAACAATATCCTCCAGATTCTTTCACCTTGAAGCACATAGCAGGATTTTCTTTTAGAATATTTCAGCGTATATATTGACTACGTAATTTTAACTATTCTTTTGTTGATATACACTAAGACTGTATCCATATCTTGACTCTTGTGAATAATATGACAATGTATGTGGGAGTACTATTATCTCTCTGAGACAGTGATTTTATTTTCTTTGGATATATGCCAACATGTGTGATTGAAGGATCACCCGGAAGCTCCATTCTCTTTCATAATATTTCATAAAGCTAGACTAACTTACATTCTTACCAATAATGTATTAGGTTTCCTTTATCTCCATATCCTTATCAGCACTTGTTGTCTTCTGAATTTTAATAATAGCTAGCTAACCAGGGTGAACTACACTCATTGTGGTTTTACTTTGCATTTTTCAGATGATTAGAGATGCTGAACACCTTTTCATAAACCTGTTGTCCATTTGCCTATCTTCTTCTGAGAAACACACAAACCAAAACCAAAACAAAAGAGACTACATCAGACTAAAAGATTTCCACCCAGCAAAGGAAACAATTAAGAAATTAATTTAAAAAAATCTGTGGAATGGGAGAGGATATTTACAAATCTTGTATCTGATAAAAGATGTGTGTGTAAAATAAACTTCTTGTTTTTCTGCTGACACACAACAATAATCAACACAGTAGACTTCTGGAAAGGTGTGAAGAATTTTTTTTCCCACAGGGAGGAAGTAATCAGTTCTGTGGAGCCCATGACTTGATCTGGCTTGGTCTACCTAGATATCACCCACCGATGAGGACTCATTTCCCAAGGCATCCCATTTGAGATGCCAATCACAAGCCTTGGATTGTTTTACCTGTACTTCCGCTCAACTGTCAACACATTAAATTTCTTATGACTTCCATTGAAGGTCCACCAATTTGCTTGGGCAGCTCAGAGAACTTTAACATCTTTATATTTACAAGTTTATTTATAAATAATACCAAGTGTGCAGATAAATGAGATACATAGGGTAAGATACGATAAAATTAATATGGACCTCTCATCAGCTCCCTGGAGATGGAATTCTCCAAATCTTTCTACATATGCTGCTCACTGAAGCTCTCTGAATATAGTCCTTTGGATTTCTGTGGACGTTTCATTACTTGTGAATGGTTGATTAAACACTTAGTTATTGGTGATCGATCTAGCGTTCAGGTGCTTTCCTCTCCCCTTGGAGGTTGGGGGAGGGGGAGTCAAACTGGAAGTTCTATAATCCAGCCTCTGTATTTGTTGTGATCAACCACCATTCTGAAGTTAACCTGGTGGTTTCCAACCCTAAGTCAACTCATTTGCAAGGATTTTAGGAGATGTAGGCTGGGGGAATACAAAATAAGACCCATTACATATGTCATGATATCATAAGGGGTTCATGACCAAATACCACTCAAGAGCATAAACACAGCCCAACTAAAAATGGACAAAGGATATGAATAGACGTTTTTCCAAGGAAAATACACAAATGGCCAGTTAAGTTATTTAATATTATTTTTCATATGGCATTATAATATTGTCCTTGTTTTCAGAAATGAACTGTGTCCTCTGAGGCCTTGTGTAACTATTTTGCCCTCCCATTTGCATGATATATGACTGTTAATATCATCCTGAGTAGTTGGAAGTTTAGATCCCTCTAAACTTGGAATATATTAATTTATTATCTTCTTATATCTCAAGTTGCTTTTTAAAGATGATTTCTGTCTGTTTGGGGCTCTGTTTTAGGTGATCATCTGGAAGATTTTGAATTATTGTTTTGTTATCTTAAATTTTTTACCTCAGCATCTTTACAATAAAATAAAAATTAAAAAAATTAAGTTATTGTAAAGGTGATATACTTAGGAGTAATAATTATATAAGTCAGGTAAAGAGTACATTTCTTTTTGGACAATGTCACTCATTCCCTTGCCTTCTCCCAGTTTTTCCCTTCTTTTTGTTATCTTTCAGTAGTTGTACAAAGGGCTTTCAATTTGACATGTCAATTTATGGGTACAATACATCTTGATCAAGGTCACCACTTCCATAATTCTCCTCAATCAATCCTCTCAAATTTAATCCTAGAATATTCTTATAATTCTCTGGAGTATTGTAGATATTTTAAAGTATGTATCACCATTGTATAAGCAGAGTTAGCTAGAAAATAATATTTTGGACCTTCACAGCATCTCATCCACTTACAGAATGCATTCTTCCTGGCATTGCAGTCTTGGGTATCTTTATTTGGTTTGGTTTTATCTTGTCCCTATTTGCCTGTAAAACAGAGTCCCCTGTCATAGGTATTCAATATGACTGTGCTAATATTAGATTAATTTAAAAAATGGTAGGGAAGGAAGCAAAGATGTTAAATAATATTAAATCATTATTAGAAGACAACTACTTTATTTTGCAAAACAAATCAACACACCTTTTTATCCATGTCTTGTGGTAACAAAATGCCCTGGTTGCTTTCCCAAAAAAGCCCAGATATCTCCTTTCATCCAAAATGACTTGCCAAGAAGCTTTGTGATTATGACTTTTCTTAATCTTCTTCAAATTACTTTAGGTCTTTACCTCCACATTGGTTCATTGTTCCATATGTAGGGGGAAACGGAAAATTTTATTATTCTTATATTGCTCAACTATTCCTATATGCATTTCTTCCTCTTCTTTTGTTTTCCTTATGTAGATTAAGCAAGAAAGATTCATCCCTCAGATGATGGTGAAGCTGACTCTGTGGCTTCACTGCTAATAATGTTCTCAACCAGCAGTCTGATCATCTCAGGACTTGAGAGAAATACAATGCAGCTCTCCATGAAAAAAGTGTTGGAAAAACCCTGAAGAGGGTGGATAAACTTTCTTTCTTTGATAGAAAGAAAGGCTATTTCAACATGATGTTTAGGAATCCTACAAGTTAATATATGATGCTTGTTTTCTGTCTCTTGGGAAATAGTGATGAGATTTTCTTACGTGTTCTTGTGAATATATAACAAAGTAGGAGATACATATGTTGTGTGTTTCTTTTTCTCTTTCTATATTATTATCAGCATGAAGCACACAAATGTTCAAATGGTAGTCAAAACTTTTCTTCGCCATCCATCCACATCATCTTTTGTTGTATATTTAATGTAGTGTTAATTTTTTCACTAGGTTATACCTTAAAAGTAAACTTGTTTCATATTTCATGTGATTTTTTTTACATCAGCTATGCCACAACCAACAAAAATAGAAATATACTGAATATGCAATTAGCTTGAGGATTCATTGGAAATGGAGAATGAATTATACATGGAAACAAAAACAGAGTCTAAACTTTCATCTTAGAATCTCTGTTATTAAAATTTACTTTACCATCCTGCCATCTTAAGACTCATTTAGTCCTGTAGACCATTTTCCCATTCTCATTAAGAACTAGAGTGGTTGAACAAGTTTACACTCCCACCAACAGTGCAGTAGCGTTCCCTTTTGGCCAAATCCCTTCTGGCATCTATTGATAGATTTCTTGATTATAGCCATTCTAACTGGTGAGAGGTGGAATCTCAATGTTGTTTTGATTTGTATTTCTTTTATGGCCAGAGAATTTGAGCATTTCTTCATATGCCTATTGGCCATTCTTATTTCCTCTTCAGAGAAGTCTCTCTTTAAGTCTTTACCCAACTTATTAAGTAGAGTGGTTGTTTGAGAATTTTTTTTCGGGGGGATTTAATTTTTTTTGAGTTCTAAGTGTATTTCAGACATAAGGCCTTCATCTGTTATATGGCTGGTGAAAATCTTCTCCCAATCTGTGGGTTTTCTATTGATCTTGTTCAACCACTCTGGAAAGCAGTATGGAGATTCCTAAAAAGACTAAACCTAGAGTTCCCCTATGACCCAGCAATCCTACTTCTGGACATTTAACCAAATGATCACAAAAAAGGCCATAGTAAGCTACCAGCACAACTATGATTATCACTGCATTATTCACCATAGCTAAAATATGGAACCAGTCCCAATGCCACTCAGTAGATGAATGGATCAAGAAAATGTGATACATGTGTGTATGATATATATGTATATATATATATATATATATACACATATATATATGCTTCCATCAGAAAGAATGGCACTGCCCCCATTTGTAAGGAAATGGAAAGACTTGGAAAAAAATCATATTAAGTGAAGTAAGCCAGACCCAAAGAAACATAGGTCCCATGGTTTCTCTTATTTACAATAATTACTATACGTCTAGGATAATCTGAGCAGATGAGAGAATAGCTCAATAGCTACATACATATGACCATATAAGATGATGCTAAGTGAAATGAACTCCAAGACATGGACACAGAGGTTTTTCTTTGTTGTTCTTGTTTTTAATGTGCTATGTGCTTTCTTGTTTCTTTTGTATGTTCTTCCCCCTATGGTATATCCCCTATTGTAACTGTATTTGATTTTGGGACCCTGGTATTGTATACATGTTTGTATGAATTAGAGAAGGGAAGAGGAACAACAGAATGGTGAGACAAAGGACGAGGGGGAACCAATGCAATAGCGATATTCACAAGACAATATGTTGCAAATGATCTGTACAGTGGGGGAGAGTTGGGGAGGGAGGTAAAGTAGGAAAAAATGAGGGAAGGGGTAACAAGTTTGGCAGGAAATGTACTTTTACCTTATGTAACATCGCTTTCACAATAAAAAAAGAAAAAAAATAGAATTAGTGTGTTTTCAATATTAGTTGCTATTTTCTGTTTAACAGCTTTTAATAAGTGTAATCTCTGTACTTCTGTGAAGAAAAAATATTTTGATGAACTAATGAGATTTCAAAAATTTTATTACTTTGCATAGGATCCACAAACGCTCATAGCATAGTATTTATGAGGTGTGGGACATACACAGGGCATTGCTTTTCCATGGGGATCCAATTACTTCAGTAGAGTCCCTTCTGTGGAACAAGAACCCTGACAACATTTATTCATGGAATGAAAATTGGTCACATGAAAAATGGCCCATGTGAAAAGTTTCCGAGTCTCAGGATATTAGGCCTTGAAATGATCATAGAGATTCTGAGCTTTTAACCTACTGATGTTGCAGTTGAGAAACTGAGACATAGGAAGGGCTGTCCAAGGACACCTGGTTATCTTATGAGATCAAGCAATTTATAACCTTTTCTTATAGTCCCTAAGATTTACATGCCATAAAGTGGTGGTGTGAAGTTATAATATAGGGTTTGTAAGATAAAATGTCACCCTGGAGGATTGTTTTTAAGACTCTTAGAATTTATGTGACTTTCCATCTCCCCAGATTGATCATTTCTGATGTTTTATAGTTGCAAGTTAATGCATAACCCAGACTTAGGCCAAAGGAGAGCAAATATCAATTTACAAGATTGTATAGAATTTGACTTTAATTTAAAAATGGAAATGAAAATCCTGATTTAAATTTAAATTTCCTTAGAAATTTACCTGAATCTCAATTCTATTGTTGAGTCCTTAGTACTTTAGGCAATTATTCACATAATATATTTCCACTATTTTTGAAAGCACTGACTGCCATATTAATATCCATTTCCTGGTTTAACCTGGAACTTTTGCATAGATATTTGTTCCATAATGTTTATTGTCTTTATGAATTGGTGAAAGATACTTCTGCTTCCTAAATGTTAATTTATTATTTTCTCTCTTCCACAGAATTAAAATAGAGCAAAACTAGCTACTCAGTATAGATGAACGACTATTTTTTTTTCTGGCTGATTTTTGCCACAGTGATTTATCAAATAAAAAGTGGGACAAGTCAGTCAATTTTCTGATTGTAACCAATATCTGAGAGAAACAAGCTTATAAAGAAGCAAAGGTCTATTTGGGCTCAGCGTTTTGGAGGTTTCAGTCAATGACCAAGTGGCCCTGTTGCTTTTGGTTTATGGTGAGGTACCAGAGCATGGTGGGGCGTGTGGCAGAGGAAATCTGTTTTCTTATGGCCAGGAACCAAAACGAAGAAGAGGTTGAGCTCTCATTATCTCCTGTAAGGATACTTCCTGCTAGGCTCTATCTCTTAAAGTTTTATTGCTTCTCAGCAGTGCCACCAGCTACAGTCCAAGCCTAGACCCATGGGTGTTACAGGAGGATCTGGACAAACTGTAATCAGGATTGATTTTTCTATTTATAGCTAGCTATAAACTATTTTATTCTATCCTCTATGGAAGATGCTTTATGATATTCTTTTATTTCTAAGCACTTAACATAGACTTGGGTGGTTTTCCTTATTATATGGTATTTAATTTCTTAGGCCTGACTTACAGTGTGGATCCATTATCATTGGGACTTATACTGAGGCAGAGGTGTAAGATGATTTTAAGACTTTGTATTTTTCATTTTACATGGTTTATTGCTGATTGCTGACAAAGTTATTTGACAGAATATTTTACGTGTTATGAAAAAAAACGTATCTTTTAGCATCAGTGTAGTAGAAAAGGTATAGGATACATGGTTGAAAACTTTGTGGTTTCAGAACCGAAATCAGGCAGTAATTCTATGTTTTCTACTGTGTTTGAGCCTTCTAAAGTAAACTACATTTCATTAAGATAATCTGGGTACACTCAAGTATGAATATATTTTGCAATTTTTAAAAAAAGATACTGAGTCTTTGCTGACTTCCATTTTAAATAGACAAAGCTTAAAGCCCTTCATTGAGGTCAAACCCACTTACAATCAATACCACACAAAAAACATTAAAAAATAAAATAATCTATTATTGATGATACTGGTTGATGGCATCATCCCATGTTAACATTTATAAGTTCTAACAGTTAATAATAAATCTATAGAGTAGGGAACATGAAATATTTAAAAAATGAATAATTGATTTGCTAGAGGATTATTCATTAAGGCTAGAAGTAATTCACCAATATGGAAATGAGTAGGTAGAGGCAATATTGTAATTCACTCCTGAGAAATTGCCATTTGGGTGAAGGGTAGGAAAGAGCCAGAGAAAATGACAGAAAAGTTATTCATCTCAGCTAATTCATTTGAAAGCAAAAAAAAATGTTATAAATAAG
This sequence comes from Dipodomys ordii, assembly GCF_000151885.1. Lineage (NCBI taxonomy): Eukaryota > Metazoa > Chordata > Mammalia > Rodentia > Heteromyidae > Dipodomys > Dipodomys ordii. The sequence continues at coordinate 2,803,362 of NW_012267422.1, read as the reverse complement.
CACTCCCTCTTTTCCTCCCTCCCTCCTCTCATCCCTTTCCTTTTCTTCCCTCCCTCTTTTGATTCCCTCCTTTCCCCCCTCTTTTCTCCCCCTTTTTCCTTCCCCTCCC
>NW_012267422.1:2749284-2803203 GCF_000151885.1 Dipodomys ordii | reverse complement strand
TCCCTCCCTCCCTCCCTCCCTCCCTCCTTCCCTTCCTTCCTTCCTTCCTTCCTTCCTTCCTTCCTTCCTTCCTTCCTTCCGTCCTTCCTTTCCTGACTTGTTTTACAGCCCAGGCTGGTGTGAATCTCACTATATAGCCAAGGCTGGTCCCAAACTCATGATCTACATACCTCAGCATTTTAAAATTTGTAAGACTTCAACCCCAAGATGTTTGGCAAGCTTTGTTTTTGGTATTAGGCACACTCCCAGTCTTAGGGTGGCATTTTATTCTGTGGCTTAGAGTGAGTTTAATGAAAAGTTTGCAGGAAGAGTAGGTGAGAACTTTGTGATTTCAGGACTAAAAACATGTTATTACATATGTTAATACAATAACATTCCTACCTGTGTGCACTTCTAGGAGTGGTGTAGGTGACGATTTGGCTGCTCAAATTTACTTCTGATGTGAGAGGAATATAAAAGATTATTTCTAGAAGAGAAGACCATAGAGTAGTACTGTCTCATGGGTGGTTTTACTTTCCATAGTTTCACTCATAATTAACCACGGCCCCAAAGTAGTCAATACAAAATTCCAAAAATAAACAATGTACAAGTTTTAAATAACTTTCAGGAGGGTCTTTTATTGTTATTGCTGTTAATCTTTGTCTAAATTCAAATTAATTTCCATATATACAATATCTATGCATACACATATATAGATTTGGTACATATATACTTAAGTATAGTATAATATAGGATAGGATAGGAAAGGATGTATAAGGTTTAGTGTTATCTGGGGTTTCAGGTCTTGGAGTATATCCTCCATGATAAGGAAAGAATAACACACTTCCTATTGCAGAAGCCAAAAGTAGGTATATGTGGAGTAGATTGATGCTCTTCTGTCTCTTACCAACTACTTTAGAGAAACTTAACACAAACACAATTCCTACTCAGGATACTAACTTGGAAGAAATGGCAGGAGGTGTTTTGTCAGAGTTTTCTGGCACAAAGTTGGAGTTAGGGAACTGGAGGTATAATGCTGGGAAAATGTAGTCAGCATCCTTTCCATGGGAGAGCTGGCCTGTCTTCTTCCTTCTCTATTCTTTCTTATTCCAGCCAGATTGTTTCATTCCAAGTGTGCATTCTCTCATTTATCTAATTTGTGATTAGCCACAATCCCAGTTGATTTGACAGTGCTGCATTTTCTTTAGGTATTTAACTGGAGGGTAAAAATTGTATGTTTTAATAAAACTGTCATCAGGATTGAATGGGATAATACAAAAAGTGTGCTGAGGGTGGACCTTGCCTCATAGTATATGCTTGGTATTTGGCTAATATTGCTTCTATCAACGTAGCAAGGTATTGGATATCAACTAGACTCTGCCAAATATATTTCATCTTGAATCTATTATTTACCTGCTTAGGTCAGTGGAGTGGACCAAATGACCTTTGGTGGCTGCCAGCATTGATTTCCTACAGGCTGTTTATTCATCTGTGGGAGCAAGAGTTTTGGATTCCTGGACAGGATGAGGATGTGGTTCTCAAGTTAGTGTTGCACTTTCAGTATGTAAGAAGATGTCATTAGAAATGTTGTAAATACAGATCACAGTAATTTTAGAAATATCAAATCGATGTTTCAGGGCAGAGTGGAGGAAATTTTATGGTAGAGTTTATAATTACACTTCAGCGATTTGGAAAAAACAACCTCTTTGTGGTTGGTGTGGGTAACTTGGCCAATTCCCTGCTGTTTCTGAGGTAGGAGATTGAGTCTGGGAAATTACTGGGGACTCTTTTTACCTTTCTTAGGTCATGGGATTATAGAAGCCCAATGTTTTCAGGTTATTGGGAAGTTTAATTTTTATTCACCGGAGTTATTCTGTTGTGGGTTGATCCAGAATTAATATTGGCCTCATGTCCTTCCATGAAAGATAAATATACCAGATGGGCTTAGGTAGAGATTAGTGTTTTCCACCAAAAGTGCTTTGCATGTTTCAATTAATTCTGTATACCCTTGACTAGGAAGGATGATTACTGTGTATAAGAGGACAACACAAAGCATACAAATGTTGTGACTCCTCTATGTGGTTAATTTCAGAGTAAAACTAGAAGTGAACTATTAGCTTCCTGAAACTAAGCTTAAAAATATGTGTTTTCTCTTTTATGGAAAAAGTCATTTTTTTCTCTTGGTGAAAACCAATAATTTTTTTCCCTGAAGCTTTTGAAAGAAATTCTAAAGGTCTAATTTGAATTGATAAAATGGTGGCACCCTGAACTTGAAAATGTGTTCCTTTTGCCACAACCACATAACTTCAGCATTCATATCCTTCTCATCTACCACACTTCCTCTCTTCATTCTATCTTTTGCTTATCCTTCAAGTTGTTTTTGCAATGTATAGAAATATAGAAATATTAAGTAAGGCATTATTCTCAACTAAAAATGAGTGTTTCACACACACTAATGTCTCAGTAAATTGATTGCCTATAGTGTAATATTTGATTATTTTATATCTGTTCTTTCAGCTATTAGACTACAGCCTCCAAGAGAGCAGAGACCATCTAGTTTCCAGCCTAATGCTGGCATAAAAGAAATATCTATTTGTAGAATTAATAGGTTAAAAAGAAGAGAATCAGCACAGCAGAATAACTATTAATTTTTATAGCAAATGAATAGCTAACTTCTGCAAAGATCACCAGACATTGTTATTGCATATTGCTTTCTGTAATTCCCAGATCACATTCACTTCTAGTAGATGAGTATATTTGGTGCTTGGAAATCCGAGTTTTGTATGGCAATAAGAATTGTAAGTAGGAAACAAAAAGTAAATGTCAACCCTTAATATGTGTTTGTTTTTAAGTTTATAATATTTTTGCTTATGTCAATCCTTGTCCATAGACTTGCATAGGTGATGTTATTGGAAGTATTTGGCCTTGCCAGGCCAGCTTTCAGCCAGCATCCTAGCAGTGTATATCATTGTTATCCATTATGTTAGTCAGTCTACATCCCTTGTAGCTGAAGGAAGATTTTCGGTGATGGATGTTTTAATTCTTTGTCCAGTCTAATATCACAACTCAGCAGATTATGTCCTTTCTCAATCTGACATCTTCCATTGTCAGCAAATTCTTCCAGATACTCAGATGAATGAATCATCTCCTCCTCTTTTATTTCCATCCTGAGTGACAATATAAATAAAGCCTTTAAATAAGTCTTATTGTGCTACCGTAAAAGTACACTAAACATTCTTTTTTATAATTACAATTTTACTTGTGTGTTAAGGATCAGCACACAGACATTTCATTTTATGCATTTTGCTCTACAAGAGATTGAACTTAGGTCCTGGTGGTTGTAACGCAGGTATTCTACCACTTGAACCACACCTCTAGAACCTTTTATGCATTGGTTATTTTCCAGGTTATGCCTTTTCTTAAATTCCTGGCTGCCTTTTGCAATGCTCATTCTACTTTTGTTTCCCCATGCTTCTCCATGACAGGCATGTACCCTTGTGCCCAGCCATTGTGCTTCCCTTATAATGTGAGAAAAGAGGCCCAGCCCATTGGTCGAGACAGAATCTCATGAATTTTATGCCCTGAATGCTTTAAATGGTGATCATTAGCTGTCTGCCTCACAAGTAGCTAGGATTATAGTCTTGAATCACTGCGATCAACATCAATTTGTACAAAATTCTCAATAGGCATATTGCAAATGTATATAACATCATTCTTTATTTTCTGGTTCTTATTATCTTGAAATAGTTGTACAAAGGGGTTTCAATTTTATGTGTCCATTCATGTGTGCAGTGCATCTTGATTAGAACTACCAGGTATTCCAATAAATTTCCAGCACTAACTTGAAGGAAAATTTTCTTAAAAAATTCAAGTACCAATATTTCCAAATACTGATAAGTTATTACTTCAGTCCCACTAATCCACAATTTTTTGTCAGGTGTACTATACTTAACTGTTCAATTTTTTAAAAGCACATTTACAAAATTATTAGGAAAACTGGATTTGAAGAAAGATGTTACACAGTCCACATAATTCTGACAGGGCATTGATCAATGAGTGTTTTTCTTCTGGAAATAATTGCAATTTTAAAAAAAGCATACAGGTTGACCCATTGTAACAATGAGATGTACATGATACTGTTGAAAATGAACTTTACAACTTGTGGTGGGGAGGGAAGGAGGAGTTAGGGAGGTTGGGAGGGAAGGCATGATAGGGGAAAAACAAAGGAGGAAGTAACAATGCTCAATAGGAAATGTACTCATTACCTTACTCATGTAACTGTAACCACTCTGTACACTATGTTTACAATGAAAAATGTATTTTAAAAAACACTGGACAAGAAAAAAGCATAAGAGAAGTAACTTAAAATATTTAAGACATATTAAATATACAATTGTGACTCCAAGTTGCCACTTAATATGCATATTATAGGATATAAGACTCTTTTCCCTTACAGAATGGTAAGTTGACCTGCAAGACAATTAAAATAAAAACTTCTATAATTTAATATCCTATTATTCTTTGGTAGTACCAAAACACAGAATGAGTGAACAAGTTCATTACATAAAAAACATTTACACACATTAAACATTCACAAAGTATTTCTTATCTGCAAAGTAGTTGATAAAAGTTTTCCTGTGAGTTGTACATGGTAGAAAGAGAAGACATGGTAGAATGATACTAATCAGACTTCGTTTCTTTCTCTTCTGATTCACTGGAGTGTAGATTCTCCTTATTCTTGATTTCTCCAAATTCTGCAGGTGTGTCTTCAGTTTCTTGTCTGGTTATAGTAACCTGTTTGTTCCATTTTTTTCCCTGGGGTTGCACTATTTTTCTTGTTGTATTGTCTGAAGATCCATCCTGTCCCTCTAGCTGACAGCCGTATTGACTCCCTTGCACTTACGCACTTACCATCATTCTTTAGGTTGACCGGAAGATCCTCTTGAATGTCTTAGTGGTGGAAGCACTGCATTCTGGGAAGGGGCATGCCAGACAGCTGTGGGCTGAAGTAAGCCAAGAACCCATACCAAGATGGCTGCTTGCTTGCTGCTGAAACCCAGAGTGGATTTTATGGGGGGAAAAAATGGATGAACCTAGGTGTACAGTTATGCTTTACTATTACAGATAGTGGCCAAAGCAAGAGATAGATTGTTACATGTGAAGTACAGATGCAGTTCTTCCCCACATTACCAAATCATGGTTGAATTTGCATATGTGGAATCTGTAGTTATGGAGGGTTAACTGTAATACCTTTTGAATTCTTCAGAATTTAACTTTATAACCATTCTTTCAACAGCCCCTTTTCTAAATTTCTAATTTGATACCTACTACTTCCCATCCACCAGTTCAAAATGTGTTCTTGCTTTCAATCCACTCAAGATATATTTATGTCCATGCTATTCATCAGAGCCTTAAGTTAATGGCTGTCTTGGAACTATGTCCTTCTCCATCTTCATTTGACATTCTCGTCCCTGTGTTCCTGCCTGGTCTTCTTCCTGTTTCCCCATTCTGAAGCTAGAAGTCCAGCCTCTCTGTGAGGCGTCTAAATCAAGTCTACATAAAACTGCCAGGGTAATCACTTTTACCACTTCCCTTACAGTTCCAACCATTTCCGTATCTTTATCAATATTGAAGTCTAATTTTCTTTTTGTTTTAGGCAGGGTATTCCATAAATTGTACAATACACTAATTTACACTGCCTTCTCAACTTTCATGAACTGGCTAAAGTCAATTTTATATATAAACTCCTCTCTTCTCAATTAGGGTTCTCTCATCTCATTTCATTGCATAAAGCAAAACCCACCCTTCCAGACTCAGTTTAACAATGTTCTTGGAGGCTTCTCTGCCCTTTCTTCAGTTCACATATACTTTTTGACTCTGAACCACTCACTTCCTTGTTTAGCCCATGATTAACAGTCACACACAAAAGTGATTCAGAGTCCATTCATTCATTCAGTAATAACTGTCTTACTATATATGACAAAACATATACCCCAGTGCGTATGCATTGTTAACCTCCCCCCAAAATCTCTCAAGATGCATTTGGGAAGGCAGACATTAAGCAAATGGTTGTATAACATAAATATATAATTATAAATTATATAATGATAAGTGATAATTATAGCCATCAGGGAAATTAGGGGGGTACTCCGACAGTAATGTGGGAAAATTGAAGGGTTTGTGCTAAGCACCCAGATCCTGACAGAGGGTGCTTAAGCTTAAATATTGACCTCACTTGTTAGTTGTACATGTTCCCTAAAGGCTCCAGATGCCAGAGTCATTTCCTTAGCTACATCATGGTAATGATAATCTTATTTACCTGTGCTTCCTGTGTGAATAAATGGCCATGTCCAAGTCCATCTGCGTTCTACTGTAGGCGTGAGTCAGGGCCAAACATTTACTTATCCTGTCTTGTAGTATTGGCTTAGGGGTTGTGGGAGACAGTCCTGGCCTTGCATACCAGTACTAGGAGATATCTTAAAAGCTTTTCTGCTAGGGAGTAGTGATAAAGATGGACTGGCTCTATATGAGTTTCAGTAGAACAGGTAAGCTTGTCCCTTTCCAATGGAGCCTTACAAGAAAACTCTGTGATCTGAGGGCCGTTGACACTTTTCTTTGTTCCCACATTGAAAGGCCTAACTACACAAAGACAAGGGCTGAGCCTGAGCTTAGCATGCCTGCAGAGTCGTCTCTGCCCCCAGCCGTTTCTCCCATGTGCAGTGCCAAGAGAGATGATGCAGCACTTAATCAGCCTGAGCTGCGGAGCCCATGAACTCCTGTGGAAGTGCCAGTGTTTGGGCATCTTTGATATGCCTATGTAGAAAATTAGAAACAGCACTCACATTGTTCAAATGAATACACACACACACACACACACATAATCATAGGTATTGATAGGAGAAAATTAGGGACATCTTTTGGGTCTTCCCAGTACTGGTATGAACCCCCTGTCTACTCTCAGCTCAACTATGACGTTCCGCCAGAATATCAGTCATTGGCATTACTTTCTTGGGGCAGAGTGATTTCAGGCCTTTGTGTGTCCTTTTTTGGCACCTCTTTCTTCCTTTCCACTTTTAGCCCATAGTAACCAATGGCTTCCCAAACAGCCCCAGTTACCAGTCTATGCCTGCCCCCTGAAGCAATGCCCCCAAATAGACTTTGCACACAAGCTTCATCTAAACCGACTTCATTTTTGATTGCTCTCAAGACTTTGTTCTTGGCTAGAATGAACCTGCCAGCTAAATTGTGCTCAGGTATCAAGGATTATAAGCTAAGAGCATCACAAATCTAAATAATGGATTTCTTCATAAATGAGAACTATCTTGGAAAACTTAAAGACATCAACTTTGGCTACGAATAATATTTGTTGAATTCCTAGTGTGAGCTAGCATCTGTTGTAATACTTGTATATTATTACATACAAGAAAACTTTAGAAGCCGGGTACTGGTGGCTCTCGCCTGTAATCCTAGCTACTCAGGAGGCTGAGATCTGAGGATCGCGGTTCAAAGCCAGCCAGGACAGGAAAGTCCATGAAACTCTTATCTCCAATAAGCCACCAAAAAACGGGAAGTGGCACTGTAGCTCAAGTGGTAGAGCGCTAGCCTTGAGCTGAAGAGCTCAGGGACAGTTCTTAGGCCCAGAGTTCAAGCCCCACAACCGACCAAAAAAAAAAAAGAAAGAAAGAAAACTTTATTTTTTTATTTTTTATTTTTTGGGTCCAGTTGTGGGGCCTGAACTCTGGGCCTAGGCACTGTCCCTCAGCTCTTCAACTCAAGGCTAGCACTCTACCACTTGAGCCACAACACCACTTCCGGCTTTTTTCTTTTTGTTTATGTGGTGCTGAGGAATCGAACCCAGGGCCTCAGGCATGCAAGGCAAGTGCTCTACCACTGAGCCACCTTCCCAGCCCAGAAAGAAAACTTTAGATACAACCTGTTACATCTCTCAACCTAATCCTGTTTGTATTATTAGTCTTAAGGCATAAAGGAAGAAGTAATAAAATAAAATTTTTCATGTAGCCAGTTAATGATGAAATTCCAACTGCAGTTTCTTTCAAGTCCTAGTCCAATGGATTTTTATGCTGAGAGTGAAATGTATCTGTTGGTTAAGAGCAGCATGAATTTGGAGCCACACAACATTGCTAAGATACTTAAGTAACCTCTTAGCAATACACATATGGCTTTAGCTGGTTGAACATTAGCTTGTTTTCCACAAATGTCAAGGACCTTCAGAAGAAATAGACTGGTCATTTCCTGAGGTACAATCTTGTCCGGTTATACATTTACATTCTTGCAAGGTTTGCTATCCCATCTTATATTGCTAAAGTTGCACAGACATCGATCTTACATATATCACTTTTATGGTGTAGATACCTAACTAAGGTTTAAATATCCTGCCATTTTCTTGTGCTTCCTGTGCTGTGATATGGGAGAACTTGAGGGGCTGGGAAGGCCAGCTACCTAATCCCTAGCATGTGGTGTGGCCCATTGTATTTGTTGCTGATGGAATCTAGGCAGATACCAAAACTAATATGACTGGAATAAACCAGCTCTCTATTTTATTAGTCTAAAAGATACTGTTTCATTCACTGACATATATATATCTGCACACACATCTGGTTGAAACTATATTGTTGAGGCCAAGGAGCATCATAGAGAACTCATGATCTGCACCACACAAATTCTTTAGCCATCTGCAAGGTTGGGTTCAACTCAGTCCAACAAAGTGTTAGTTAAGGAGTTGGCCCATGAGATTCTAGTATAATGACACTATCACCTATTAAAAGCCATGAGGTGGCATCAGAGAGCACATGGTATATCATCTTACTCAATTGCAAAGATGTTATTTAGCTCCAAAGCTGAGCAATCCCATCAGGCAAGGCAGAAATCTACTACCTAAGTTAAAATAAGAGTATTTTATTTACTGCCTCACTTATTATCTGCATAATTCTGTGAGGAAGGTATTCATGCCTTTTTAGATAAACAAAACTTGGAATATTCAAGTTATTAGCAATATGTCATAGGTCAAAGAAACCATTAGGTTAAATCAAATTCACACAACTGAATCACAAATACAAGTTCTTAAATTCTCTGAGTTATTAAACTTTTATAACACTTCAGCTTTTGCTTTATACTCCTAGTGGAGAATATTTCTTTCTCTTTTAGAAATTTCTTTGTTCCCGTGCCTACCACAAGTAACCCTACTCTTGTTACTTTTCCACATGAGTAGAATGGGCAGAGAGAGGTTTGGTAGTTGGTCTACATGAGAAAGCTACTAAAGGTAGTAACTAGGATTTTAATATAATTCTAATTCCAAACATAATGCTTTGACTTTAAAAAAACCTCATTCAATTTATGAAAAAAAATCAAGGTTTTATTTTCTTTGCCATCTCTAATTTTTTTTCCCTTGTAGGCCTTGCCTCCAAATTTTATAGGTAGTCCTCATCCAGATATTGAAGTTTTTATGGAGCATACTTACTTGATATCTTCCACCATGGTTTTTATAGTTAATATCAAGAATAATGCCTTATGATAGCAAGGTGTTACTGGTAAGATTCAGGCAGTCAAAATCATGTTGGACTACACAGTTTCCTTGCGTCATTAGTCCCAGGCTTCAGGAGGCTGAGGTAGGAGGATTTGGGGCCCAAACGTTGGACAATGGAACAAAAACCTACTTCAAATTGAAACCGCAACCAAACACAGAAATAACTTACCAACTTCTCAGTATCCACGGCTGTATTCCTTTCATAATGTGACACCACCTTTGCAAATCAGCCCTGCTCAGCTCCAACACGCTGCTCTGGATGCGTGCATGGCTCTGATCCTGTGTTGAGCTTTTATCCCTGGAGGTTTTACCATTCTACCATAGGCACTCTCCAAAACCATTCATACACTTTTGTCTCAATTATCCTTTTATTATCCTGCCGGGATACTCCTGACTCTCTTCAATCAACTCTTTTTTTTTCATTTTTTTATTTTATTTGTGAAAATACTGTACAGAGGGGTTACAATTGCATGGGCAGGATAATGCGTACATTTCTTACCAAGCATTGCAGCCTCCTCCTTTGTTTCTTCAATCAACTCTTTTTGCAAGAATTTTCCTGAGGATATTGTTCTAAAGTTTTCCATTTCTATTGTGTTCTTATTTGGTTTGAGTAGTACTAGATGGATGATTTGCTTCAGACTTTTCATTTGCTTTCTATTTCATGGACTAGCTTGAGATGCATTGGTATTAATGTTTTCTAAATGCATGATTGAATTTAGCTGAGGATCTATCAGTCCTGGGCTGTTCTCTCTGTGGATACTATGTCTGTTTTAATCTTATTGCTCATTATAAATCTATTAGGTTGTTTATATCGTCTTGGTTCAAATTTTGTAGGTCATCTGTGTCTAGGTCATCTCTTCTATATTTTTGTAAGTAACTAGAATGTAACTTTTCAAAATATTCCTCTGGATTTCAGAATATCTATTTAAAACCTCCTTTTTGTGGTTTTATCAATTTACGTCTTCTTTTTGTCTTTGTTCTCTCTCACCTTTCCTGATTTCCTCCTTTCCTCTATTTTTCCCTTAGTACTTTCTTCCTTTCTCTTTCATTCATTCTCAAAACTCATATTGGATTATTACTTTAGTACTTTCCAAGATATTAATGATTGAGATCTTTTCATAATTACATATTCTAGATAACTTGATTTTCCAAGAAAGAAAAGAACACACTGACTTATTTTACTTTATTGCATTATACATAGCCACTTCTGACCTAACCCTAATAAAACACATTACTCAGGATGACAGCATTGTAGCTAACATGAATTCAAGTAAATGACACAGCTACTCATGTGTCGCAGCTCACTTTTGCCTTTGTATTGGCTGTACTTATGAAGTGCTGTCTCTAAGATTTTTACCAGGGTATTTCCAAGTCCACCATGAAATTGCTTTTCCTTTCCCATCTCAATGTGTTGTCTTGAGAATTAGAGCATGTGAACTAATGCCATAAACTCTGATGTTCTGGGAACTACAAAGGAGGTGATGACTGAATAGCTCCACTGGGGTGAATACGCTGGTGTGTGATATATGTGGCTCTAGGTATAAAACCTTCATCTGAAGCTATGGAACATACATCATTTTGTGTATGATCAGGACAGGAAGGCATCACGATTTCCTTCCTGAAGAAATTCCCAATTCCATCATGAATTTAAGTACACACATTCTTCCAGGATAAGTTAAAGAAAGCTTGTATGTTTGGCTTGTTATTAGAACTAAATGTTCTTAGATAATGTTGAAAGGAGTCACATTAATCAAGATGCATTGAATTCATAAACTGTTTTGTAGCATGGTAATTCCTTGGCATAATTACTTAAAGATAATAAAAAATATTTATGCTAAAAATAGAAACCAAGATGGCTGTAGGTTTTGTCTATCTTTTTTACAGAAGGCACTATGATGCTAGGAGATTAGTGGTTAGGAAGAAATGCATGGAAGTCTAACTTGTCTCCAGAAAAATATTAGGCATTTGCAGAATACCTCAGTGATGCCTTTGATTCTGCATCAGCTGAGACTTGGATGTGTAATGTATATCTTCTCTTTCATCCTCTTCTCTAATTGAAAATGCTGGAGAAAAGCAGCTTATCCTGTGGGAGGAATTGCATTTGTTTGATAAGTCTCTGACATTGATTTTCTCTAGTTCTCACTAATAAAAACATGAAATGGGGCTGTGTTTGTGTTCTGACAGATTCCTGCATTGAATACTCAACATAGAAACATTAAAACATGCATTTCACCAAGGTTCTTTCATTTGAAAAATAAATTACCTCAAACCTAACTGTGGAGAACTTTCTTGGTTTCTGTTATCCACAATATATCACATTTTTCAATAAATGAGCTATCCTTTTTTATTGCTTCCTATTTCTTTCTTCACTTATTATATATTTATTCAGAGCCAGTGACTGTGCTGAATCCAAAGACAGAATGAAACGGGAAATGATGGCTTGCCTCACAGATTGGAAAGTCCAGTGGGAACAAGAGGCAACCAAGTATCTCATGAGTTGAGGGTAGCTTGTGGCTTTCCTGGAAAGAGTGGGTAACAAGATGAGAATGTATGAGAAGGAATCCATCTATCAGTCCGTTTGAGATGTTTGCTTCCTAGTAAGTGCTGAAAAAGTTTGAGGAAGGTTGAGTTATCTAGGTCTTAATTACATAGCAGGTATTTTTATAGAAAAAAATTTGATTTCAAATAACTGTTTCTAATCTCTGCTTCAGCATACTTGCTGTGTGACCTTTGAAAAAGTTTTCACTCTTTCCCAGAAGCCAAATGTAGCGGTTTGTTTTATGGACTAAATAGACACATAAAAGTGACTTTTCTCTTTTACTTCTTTTTTTCCTTCAAATTAATTTTTCTTCAAATTATTTTTTTCTAAGTATGAAGTCTCTCCCCTTAGACACTGAAATTTAAAAAACAAGACTGAGAACTCAAGCCGTATCCCCATTTTATGACACGCTATTGAGGGAGGCCTCTAGACTTTTCTAGATCTGCTTTGGTCTTTTCATTCGCTATCATGTTTCCTGTTTTCGGTCATACCGAGGGAGTTCAGGACATAGTACCACTAAATGCAGTAATTTAGAATTTGAGAGAACAGCAGAAAGTCCCTGTCTTGAGGAAATTAAGAAAGTCATCATCTTCATTTTCTCTCCTAAACAGGATCTTATAACCATCACTCTGGAAGTGTCTAATGTATTCTTAGAGGATGGGAAACATCTTTACCTTTGAAAAGAGAGACATAGAGAAGAATCTGAACATTTCTTATGTATTTCTCCCATTTTTCATATGCCTTATATCTCTATGAGTATCTACTTCGTCATCCAAACTAGCATAAAATACATAGTGGCATTCATTCCTTTTCTTTGAGTCTTTGCTTTCTTGTGAAGGTCCTGTGAAATGTAAAACTTACATTAAACACATTCACATGTTTTACTCTTGTTAATCTGTTTTGATTTACAGTGGGGTGAGGGCTCAACCAGAAATCTTTTGAGAGGTAAGAAACTTTCATCTTCTATAATTTCTTAGATGACTGAATTTCATTACCTAGCCAACTCTGAATCAGTTTGTTTCTTTTGAATATTTCTGTTGTTTTTGTCATTTGTAAATCCAAAGCATTCATTGTGTTAATCGATTCAATCCTCCCTGGGGCCATACACAGAATTTCACAGCTTTTCTTACTAAAGGGCTGGTGCTTCTTACCCTATCCCTAGGATCTGAGCTGCAAATAGAACTTACTTTGGTCATTGAGAGGCTAGTTAGGAGACAGGGCAGAACAGAGATTTGGAGGGAGTAGTGGGGAGACAAAGCAAAACTCTGTGTTTCTGGGTGTCTCTTGCTCCTCTAGAATTGCCAGGAGAACTTGCCTGGGCTAGTCTATTGGAAGGAAAATCAAGTGGAAGAAGGCCAAATGGCCCCAGTTGTCATGGATGCTGTTCTCATCAGCAACAGCTGGGTGAACCTTAGACATGTAAGTGAGCCCAGCTTAGACCAGATCTGTCTAGCTAAACCCAGCTAAGCCCACCAAAGCCACTGACCTAGAGACAAATGAACAAAATGGATGTTTATTCTGTACAGCTACTAGATTTTTGAGTGATTAATTACACAGTTTGATTGTAGCAACAGAAAAAATGATTTAATGGCAAATTCTTAGATGCAAATTGCTCATCTCTTCCTAATTTTTCACTTGAGTTCTCAATGGAAACTAATGAGGAAATTGTAGAATAGTTGTGTAATTCCCAGGAGTTTTTAACATTCTTTATATTCTACGAAGTATAGTATAGCTATAGTTAGACACTGCAAACTTAAGGGGAAAACTTCCTTCTTTCCTTTGCCATCATCGTAAGAAAATCTGTAGTCAGTTTGTCTTAATAACATTTTTTAAATTAAATCTAGGAAGTAATCAACATTATCATATGGCAATATGGTAGAAGTAAAAAAACAAAATGCAAGACAAAAAAAAAAAAACAGAAACAGAATGCCCTGTTCTGAGAGCGTGGTCATTTGCTTTATTATGAGAGGTGTACAAAACCAGAATGGTTTGAGTTTTTATTGAATATGAACCCAGGTTAGTTTTATTAGTTGTAAAGAAAGTTTCTCATATTTCTACTCTTTCAAAATGCGTCTGCCCTCATAGGCATGGAAATTTGACTTTAGTGCCAAGTTTGACAGCTGATTCTGTATAACCACTTAATTCCACATCCATGGAAAAGAAGTGACTCGGAAAGCAAACAAATGGAAATGCCTTGGGGTATAGAAGTTAGGGTATCAGCCGCAGCCAGGAGAGTCATCAAAAATAGTTATATATGATTCTATCTTTAGTTAATCTTAAGAAAGGCATGGGGTTATCAAGAGAACCTTGAATTGAAACTAGATGGTTTTCCTCAACTCTTCAGCTACTCATTCTCCCTGAAAGAAATTCCAGGAGATTGGGAAATCTGCCTAACTGGCAAAGTTCTCTCACATTGGGAGGCAAGGTAGGGGGTGGGGTGGAGTGGACACAGGGCCTGTTCCTCCACAGGCTATGCTATGTAGGTCACAGCAAATGACTGCACAAAGGTGGCCTATTTCTCAGCATCTGGTTCTCCTTAGACCAGTGTTGCCTTCCCTTGGAGGTACACGTGTCAACACTGCTTTTGACCAGTCAATCGATCCACTTCTGCCTTTGGACAATGTCATTTGCTAAACAATATAGGATGAAACACTCTACAACATATTCACATGATGCTGTTCAAGAAATGCTAGTGTCTTTGGAAACATTTTAATGGATGTATGAAGAGAGCTGGTTTCAAAACTGTATTATGGTATAATCCCACTATGTGCATGTATGTTTATTTGTCCTATGAAAAAAGACTTATAGGAAGCTTACCCCAGTAGTAATCTGTACATGATAGAGTTAGGATTGATCATACTTCCTTTTTTGGTTTCTCAATTTTATAAAGTAATTATATAAAATTAT
Source organism: Dipodomys ordii (assembly GCF_000151885.1). Lineage (NCBI taxonomy): Eukaryota > Metazoa > Chordata > Mammalia > Rodentia > Heteromyidae > Dipodomys > Dipodomys ordii. Next base: position 2,788,234 of record NW_012267422.1, on the reverse strand, counting down.
AATTAGAAAAAGAAACAATGCTTAAAGTGTACCGATTCTGGAAACATTTGAGATTAAGGGATGTATTTTTCTTTATTTCTAAATTCCTGATAATCTAGTATCTCATTCTTAAAACATTGTTGGGGAAACAATGTATAAGCCACATTTGGTGAATGCCAATGAGACCTCAGAGCTTCAGGAGGTAGCCCTCTGCTTAAAAAGTCAGTGCACCAAGACTATCATATAGTACCAAGACTATCTTAATATACGTGGGGGAGAAGCAGGGGAATCTTTATTACTCTCATTCTTATCCCAAAATAAATTGCAAGTATCTGAGATCCAGGAAATATTTGTTTCTAGATAGTTATCAACCATTATTTTTCTTTTGGTTTTGTTTACTCTCTTAGAATTAAAAAATATAAAATGTTTGACTGTGTCTGAATCTCTCATTTCTCTCTAGTAATCTCACTTCTACAGGTATGCAATAGAAGAGAGACTTTGAATGACCAAGTAAGGAATCACTTATTACTGTTTTGATGAAAATCCTATTTGATTTCCTCCAGAAAGCCTCTTGGACTACTGCAACCACAATTGTCTTTAACTATTGCCATGAGATATTGTCATGCAATTAAATATTTTACCAAACCTTACTTTGTTTTCTGTTTGTTTTGATATAAAGTCCAGAGGCACAGAACATTCCTGTTATAAAGTGCTATGCTAGATAGCATGCATGTAGTTGCTTACTATGCACAGGCATTTCTTAAGCCCTTTGTGTAAGTTGGTTCAAATTTTCACAGCAGTCATGAGAAGTAAGTGACTTATTCTCATTTCATAGAGAAGAAAGCTAGATAGATTAATAAAGGATCTTATCCAGGCAAGGCAACTCATGGAGAAGTAGGCCTTTGCTTCAGTGTCCCAGCTCTTAATCACAAATATATGTAGACTTTCATCATTCTAGTAGAGCATTAGGAATTACTTGATATCAACATCATGATACCAACATAAGGTACATGTATACCAACATCATTTTTGGCCACCCGTGGAAAACACTCAAAGTATTTCTCATGTTTGAAAGGGAAGTTTGAAACATTAACCTATCCTGAAATTAGTCCCAAGTGAATGGAATTTTAATTATTGTTTGAGTTACTCAAGGAAAGGAGAGAAGCTGACCCTTCTGAATGAGTGTGACAATGTGTGCACACTAAGACTTTTTTTCTAGTACTAGAAGGGAAGTAATTATTTGTGTTCCCTTAACTCTGTGTTTTGTTTAGGTTCTTATCTGCCTATACTTCAGATTTCCTGGGATAACACAAACAGTAAAGACAATATCTCCTCTGTTCAAATCTGAAGATAAGTTAATAGGACCTGAAGTCTTTAAGATAGTACCTTAAACAGTCTCACCCAGTCTGCGCCTCTGGGGTAGTCTTTTAGAAAGTAGGCCTTAGTGGAGTGGGAAAATACTCTGAAGACCCGAATACCAGTCAGGAAGGCAAGCTTTGATTCTTTCTTCTAGCATTGCCTCAGTTGCATGAATGCTCTTGGGCCTCCTCTTGCTCCTCCTGCCTGAGTTTTTGTATCTGTCATTGTGGGAGATAATAACCAATCTCTCCTTGCACAGTGCTTTGCAACCTTTTCCTGAGAGGTGTTGGTTGCTGTCTCTGTTGTTACCGATGTTATAGTTTCACCATTACAGGCTAGTAGGGTGGAAAAAGTGAGCTGGCTTTGACTGGTGTTATTATAACCCTGTGAGCTGGTCAACTTGCTTTTAATTCTGACCCTGATGGCCTCTTGCTACCCGAGGAAGCTCAGCCTTTTGACAGCTGGCCCAGGGTCATTCAGTTTAGTGCAAAAATGGGCCCTGTGGACAGAAGACTTTGAGAGCTCTTTACACTGATCCAGCTGGTGCTGGTCCAGATTCTTTTTGTGCCAAATGGAAAATGAAGTTTCTGTCCATCCTCGGGAAACCCAGCATGGGGGAAGCAGTGAGCTGTGTTCTTTGCGTCCCCTTAAATTCATATTTAGGCTGAGTTGCTGCATTTATATTTTTTATTACCCACCACTAACCACGGCCATTTCCAAAGCCACATCTCCTTTGCTTCTTGGCTTTCAACCCATCCACTCTGACAGAAACTTTACGTTTTTATGTCTCCTTGACTGAAATTGACTCCTCTGGGAGAGGAGACAGTAATTGCCTTTTGGGTGACTTCATCTCTACCAGCTCATTGCTATTCACCAGGGTTTTTGATAGATCTTGAAGAACCAAACCTGCTTCCTGGGCTTCATCAACATGAGAAGAGCAGACTTCAATGGCAACAGCCTGTTTATAATCTCCTGGGCCGTTTCTGTTTTCATTTTCCTGTAGATTGAAGTGGATGTAGTGCAGAAAACAATCGCAGGATAATACTGTAATCCTCTTGGCTCCTACACGTGTTGCTAGTGAGCATGCATTCAGAGACCTATGTAAGACTCTTCGTCCTTATACCCAGGGGTACACAAAAGATCCCACAGTCTGCTGCCTACCCCTGGAGAATTAAAAACAAATGTATATGTTAGAATATTCCTGAAGATTAAGTTATTTAAAAGGCGTTTTACTTTTTTATAATCATGTAAATACATCTGTTCTTGTTTTTCAAGCTGGTAAGCAGATCTCAAACGGCCAGTGCAGTGAATAATCTCCTTTTTTTTTTTTTTTCTTCCTAGCCAGCCTATCCAAGAGCAAGTCTGCCTTTGCTCTTTGATGCATGAGATGGGGTGGTAGGGTAAGCAGAGGCTGAAAATTCACAGTTAGTATGGGTTATTTTTCATGTATTGTTCTGTGCTTTGACTCTTCCTGACTTCACATGGTTGAGGAAAGGGGAGGGAAAAGGGTTGATGAGAAGGTCAGACTATTGTGTTGCCTTTAGATTTTGTGTATTTGCCTTCCTAAATCTGTTTACCTCTGAATCACTTGACATGCAGTGCAGTCATGTGTGTGTGTGTGTGTGTGTGTGTGTGTGTATCCTTGAGAAGTAGTCTGGGGACACTGGGGAGACAGGCTGAATTATTCTAAGATTTGAACAGCTGAAGGAACTAGAGGAGTTTTGTTGTTGGTGGTGCTGTTTAAAGCTTAGGAGAAGATAGTTTACTCATTAGTGATGCCACTGCAATGGATAATTCCTGCACTGAAAGAGACTGAAAATGTTAAAAGTGTGATTCCCTTATATTGGTAAACTTCACGTAGGATATGTCTTTTCCATTTTACTGAATGGGAATGCCCATTATATGCCTTCATTTGCATAAAAAGTGGGAAGAATTCAGTGTTACTGTGGAATCACTTAAATAGTCCAATCTATCATCAGAATGTAAGTAGAATTTAGAAAGGAGGCACATTCTATCTTCTATCTATCTATCTATCTATCTATCTATCTATCTATCTATCTATCTATCTATCTATCTATCTATCTATCTATCTATCTATCTACCTATCCTATTTACCTATCCTATCTAGTGCCAGTCCTCTGGCTTGAACTGAGTACCTGGACTCTGTCCCAGAGCTTCTTTTGCTCAAGGCTAGCACTTTACCACTTAAGTTACAGCTCCACTTCTGGATTTTTGGTAGTTTACTGGAGATAAGATACTCACAGACTTTCCTGCCAGAGCTGGCTTCAAACTACAATCCTCAGATATCAGCTTACTGAGTAGCTAGAATTATACGCCTGAGCCACCACCATGTCTACTGTCATACATACATACTGAGAAAATGGTGACTGCTGTTTTTTTTTTAAAATATTAATTATGGGTAGCTTGGGAGTTCTAGGAACAATATAACATATAGAAAATACTCATTTATCCAAAACAAATTTCTTTATTCATTTAGTAAATCATATAATCTATATTACTTCATTATAAAATAGTCCATACTGAATATTTTAAAAATTACTAACTTCATCTAATGTATATAGAGTCATTAAGGACTGACTAGGAATTTTTTAGTCCTTGCTTGCTTCGGGCTCTCATTGGCATTTTTGTTTTTATTGAGTGATCTCACAAGAGGTTTATGCTCCAGATTTGTTTCTGTCCTAAACACATGAAACTAAGGGACTTTTGTGTTCCCAGTAATGGTTTTTGTTTCTGGTATTCCTTTAGTTCATAGTTGACCTGGACTTTACTGAAATATTTTCCACTCTCACATTTTCATTCTACAGCTATTTTAATCCATTACATTATAGCTTACTTATTCTCTGTGTCACCATTATCTTTAATTGATTTTAAAGTTTGTTCTTCAAATAACTGTTTATGTTCTACTATTTCTTGCTAAGTTGTCCTTGAGAAATTTAAAAAAGAGCAATGTAGTCTCTTATTTTTATACTTCTGTATGACAACAATCATCACTCAAGCCATATTTGACTGAACTCATAAATGTGGCAGAAGAAGAGAGTTGGAACACAGAAGCTGTAGGTTGAATTCAATAATTTGTTTTCAGTTCAACACTGTACTGGAGTCATTATGAACTTTACATTTAATATTTTTCAAATTAAAGCATGTATAGGATGATCATTGAATGATAGTTTCAGCTTCTAAGGAGTTTTCCCTGCAGTGTTTTCTTCTCAGTCCTTAGCCGTGGCATTTAGAGGAAAATTCTCAGTGTTGGGTGGGAACGAAGTAGAGCAGTAACTGGGAAATGAATCTGAGTTGGGGCTTGAGTTTCAGCACTATATATATGCATACTTGAGAATCAATTCTATAGGGAGACTCTCTCACTTATGAGAATATACTGGGTGAAAATGATAGACTTGAAGCCATAAATTTAAAGTATTTATAGCAGAGTATTCAATTTAAATGGAGGCTAGGGATTCCTTTATTCCCAGATTGTGGGAAGAAAAAAAAAATAACAAGCTGATTGTGTTTGTGTGTGTAGGAAGTTTGTGAAGAGGGTGGTAGTGTCATCTAATTCACACAAGACAATAGAAATGTCAGGAAATTGGTGATCAGGGTGGATCCCTTTCCTTTCCTATATTCAGAGAGAGACAATACTAACCATGATGTTCATCAAAGAGGTTCTTTCAGGTCACAGAATACTTGAGGACTCCTAGGTGGAGGCTTGAGACGCTATAATATATACATTTTTTTAATTTTATATATTAGTGTAAACATTTCACTTCCTCACAGGCTGATGAGACCTGAGATGAGTTCTGGCAATGAAATTTACTTAAACTTAATAGTCGGGCTAAACTAAGTGGCACAATAGTAGCTCAGAACTGCCTGTATCATACTTTGAAGGCTGACTTCCTTGGCATTGAGATTGCCTAATCATCCCAATATTTTACTGAGAAAAGATTTCTGCAGGCAAGTGTTCCACCAAACAAGTTTTTTGTTTGTTTGTTTTTGTTTTTATTTGCATGTGCAACCAGAGGATATTTGAAACAAAAATTTACCTTATGATCTAACAATTCTACTCCTGGCCATTTATCCAAAAGATTACAAACCAGGATTCAGCATAGCCACCAGCACAACCATGTTTATTTTAACACTATTCACCATAGCGAAGATATGAAATTAGTCCAGATGTCCCTCAACAGATGAATAGATCAAGAAAATGTGGTATATATACACAATGGAATTTTATTCTCCCATTAAAAAGAACAATATTGTACAATTTGTAAGGAAATAGAAAGACATGGGGAAAATCATGTTAAGTGAAGTAAGTCAGGCTCAGCGACACAAAGGATTCATGTTTACCCTTGTTTGGAGAAGCTAGACTTAGCTTACAAACTCATAAGTAAATATATTGGGTGGTATGCAAGTCTGTACAAGTGTATTAACTGAAATATGATGGATTCAATGGAGATCTCAAATAATGTAACTCCTTGGAAGGCCAAAGTCAAAGTTCAGTAAAACAAAATACCAAGAAATGGGTACCAGAAAGGGGTGGAGTGGAGTCAAGGGAAAAGGGGTAGACAAGTGAAGAGAAGAAAAAGGGAGCAATGTAGTCAAGAATCCAATGTATATTCTACAAAATTAAGCAGAGTGAGGGAATGGGTGAGAATGTTGATGGTTTAAGTAGTGCAATACTTTCCTAGTAAACATAATAAAATGAGTTCAAACCTAGTACCACAAGAAATAAAGGCATTAAGGGAAAACACAAAAACATGTATGGCAAATATATTTCAAAGAGAAAATATGGTATAATAATAATAACATATTCACCCATTAACCCAAAACAAGACAGAGAAAGATAAAGAACAAGTGCAAGTTGTTATATTTATTCTCAATCTCAATAATGTTACATACAAATGGTTGAAATGGACAATTTCAATGACAGAGATTGCAGGGATAAGGTAATGGGTAGGGGGGAGAGGGAGGAAAGAAAGAAAGGAAATAATCTCTGATATAAGTGGTCTAGAAGAAACTCAACTGTAAATAGAGAAGACAAGAGGATGCCAAATGTATTTCATCCAAATATGAATCAAAAGAAATCTGGCCTGGACTGTGTTAGCTTATACCTGTAGTCCTAACTACTCAGGAAAATGAGACTGGAAGATTGCAGTTTGAAGTCAAACTTAAAGGAAAGTCGATGAAACGCTCATAGCTATTAACCACTGAAAATCTGGAAGTAAAACTGTGGCTCTAATGACAGAATACTAGTGTTGAGCAAAACAAACCTCAGAGACATTGTCTAGGCCCTGAATTTGAACCCAGGACTGGCACAAAAAAGAGAGAAGAAAGAAAAAAGAAAAGAAAAGATGGAAATATAGGATGGGATTTCTAACATCATATGAAATAGATTATATATGATAAATGTGTTACATCTTAATTATAAAAGAATAGACAAGAATCCTAAATGTACATGTAGTTTCAAAATACAAGGGAATATTAATAGAACTGAAAGAAATAATATGAAAATTAAAGTTACAGTTATTATATCAACATACTTTTTTAGGAATTGACAAAGTAAATTCATTGTTAAAAAGTGATGGTTAAGAAGAGTTGAATAGCACAATAATCATGACCTACTTTTATACCGACCTCTACCACAAAACTTCTAATATTAATATTCTAAAACATGTATGAACATTCAATAAGCCGACTATGTTTTTGAGTATTAAACATTTTTACATTAAAATACTTAAAAATGTATTCTGTGGACTAAACAGAAATAACAGAAAACTATTTGCAGAATTTTCCAGTTATTTACATAAACAATGAAATGTTTCTTAACTATCAAAAGGAATTAATTATTGACAGATCCAAAAGCTTGGATGGATCTAAAGTATATTATGCCAAATGAAAGAAGTCAGTTATAAGTGAATAAATACTTTCTGAATGATTCCATTTATATGACATCCTAGAAAAGGCAAAGCATCATGAAATACTGCACCATTGGCTTTTTAGGTTTGAATGGTTGCAGTAAATTGATTATAAATGAAAAAGTAATAAATGATTCCAGATCTTGAGTGTGGTTATTAAAATAGGGCATTGCAGTTCATTTATACTGGGTAAGTTTTGCAAATTAAGCCTAACATATCTTATTAGCAATGTTTTCTGAGTGTTCATCTAGACACGGCATTTTAGATGGCTTCAGAAGACTTCTAGGTAAGAAAACCACCCAAACAAATTTTCCATTCTCAAAGCTAATTGCTGAGATTGTTTTTTTAATGATTAATTTAGTTTGTTGTTATTATAAAGGTGATATACAGAGGGATTACAATTACATGAGTCAGATAATGAGTACATTTTCTTTTGTGCAGCATCTTCTGTTCCCTAACTCTCTCCCAGTCCCTCCACTCACTTTTCATCAATGTCCAATGAGTTCCATTGCTGAACTTTTTTACCCTTTGTCTTTGAGTTCTGTACCCTTCCCTCAACCCTTCTGAAGATGTACACTTGAAATTATTATTATTTTTTGGGGGTCTGGTCATAGGGCCTGAACCCTGGGCCTGGGCGCTGTCCCTCAGCTCTTCAGCTCAAGGCTAGCGCTCTACCACTTGAGCCACAGCGCCACTTCCGGCTTTTTTCTTTTTGTTTATGTGGTGCTGAGGAATGGAACCCAGGGCCTTATGCATGCAAGGCAAGCACTCTACCACTGAGCCACCTTCCCAGCCCATTGAAATTATTCTTTAATAAGTTTTTTATTGTAATAATACTGTACAAGTGGGGTTACAATTACATGAGCAAGGTAGTGAGTACATTTCTTCTCAAGCATTGTTGCCTCCTCCTTTGTTTTTTTCCTACCATCCCTTCCCTCCCATGTCCACAATTACATCCCCCCGCCCCCCAGCCTAAATTGTAAAGTTCGTTTTTTGACATAGCGTCTTGTACATCTCGTTGTTGCAATGGATTAATCTGTATCCCTATTTAAACAGTTTGCTTTTTTTCTTCCACTCCCCAAATTATACCAACATCAAATACTTGGTAAAAATTATATTAAGTGAAGTAAGCCAGGCCAAAAGAAACATAGGTCCCATGGTTTCCCTTATTTGCAATAGCTAGTATATATCTGAGACAAGCAGAAAAGGTCAGATAAGATGATGTTAAGTGAAATGAACCCCAAGATAAGGACACAAGTGTTTTTTTTCTTTCTTGCTATTGTTTCTAGCATATTTATAAGGTACCACATGATTTTTTTTGTTGTTTTGTATGTCCCTCCCCCATGGTATAACCCCTATTTTCACTATATTTGAAATTGGTTTTAACTTGGAGATTGGAGCTACTTTGTTTTAACCATTATTCTAGTAGTTTATAATTTCAGAGGGAAACAGTTTTAGGATATTTATCATTTTTTTCTCTACAATAAGTTCCTTTCCTTAATTTGTGTAATCATCTTACAAAAAAAAGTTTCAAAATGTGCTGAATATTTCCAACAGAAAATAACCTAAAAGCACATCATAGCAATAATTCTGGCCACAGAAGAAAATGAAAATGAATATTTTGATGTTGAATAAGTCAAGGAGGGAAGTCTTATTGCTTAACAAGAATGACAAGAATCAGGGATTTTTATTTTTTACACATTTTGCATTTGATGGGATTTAGACAACATATATTTACCAGCAAGCTTAGTAGTGATCACTTTTACCTATGTTTCTACCAAAATCAAAGACTTAGTAAGTAAAAACCTTTTGAGACATTAACTTAGCATGCTCTTTTAAAGTTACATATTGGCTACAGAAAAGTCACTCTCCTCTCTTACTGTCGTCTAATCAGTTTTGCTTTTTCTCCATTTATATTCCCGAAATCAGTGGTGCCTCTGGTATCCCAGTCTTTGGCCTTACTCATGTTTGCTTGTTGTCCTTCACAATAAGGTTGTTTCTTCACCTTATTGTAGCTCACTTTTTAGCTTTCAGAGTTCTCTTCACCTTTGTGGTATTTCAATCTTGTGCCAGAAAAGAGGATTGTGTGCTTTGTTTAATGCATTGGTAGCTGGAAACGACTGAGTCTCTATTAGCTCATTAATCTTTTTTTTTTTTTTTTGGTGGGTTGTGGGCTTGAACTCTGGGCCTGGGCACTGTCCCTCAGCTCTTCAGCTCAAGGCTAGCACTCTACCACTTGAGCCACAGTGCCTCTTCTGGTTTTCTGAGTGGTGTTTTGGAGATAAGAGTCTCATGGACTTTCCTGCCCAGGATGGCTTTGAACCATTTACCCTCATATCTCAGCCTCCTGAATAGCTAGGATTACAGATGTGAGCCACCAGCACCTGGCTAGCTCATTAATCTTGACAAGAAATGGGACTGTGACTCCATGTGTAAGACCATTGGTAAAGACATGCTCTATCTACAATTTATACCAAAGAAAATTTTCTGGTTCTTTCCCATCTTTCTCATTGGTTATGTTGAACAGAGTAGGGGACATAGATGGTAGAGAATATGGACAAATGACAGATAAAGGAAGAACTTGCTGCCTATCTAGACTTTTAGGATGCTTTCCTCAATATTAAGAAGCAGACTCCTCACAATTAAGGCCTGCTATTTGTTTCTAATCTGCATTTAGATTCCTTTTTCACCTAAAAAATCAGCTCAGCTACTCAAGAGCTCCATATCGCAACCCTTAAGTGTGTTTGACTGTGTGCTTAGGAAAGGGTCATTGGTGCATGGTGGATACCAACCAACTATATCTGCAAACACCTTATACCAATGGTCCTCTTCATAGCTCTTCAGGAAACTCAATGAGAGCTTTGTGTAAACAGGCAGCAAAGAACTGGCCTCATTGTACTTCTTCCAGTCACCTACATTTGGATTTTAATCTCATGCACTGAACCTTATGAGTCATTACAGCTTCATTACATTCTCTTCTATTCATTCCTCTTCCTTGGGATACCTTGATAAGTTTCACTTGGAAAGTTTGAATTGGTAAGTGGTTCTGCTCCCAGAAAATGTATTACGGTTTAATAAATGATGCCTGAGACTGCAATTGTTTAGAGGCTAACAGATGTTCAGAGATTAGTAATATAAAGAGGACAAGAGGACAATGAGAGCAGAGATGAAAATGGAGAAGAGTTAGTGATTGTAATGTGGGTCCTATTACTGGCTTTAATAGATGGGTTTTAGGCCAAAGCACTTTAGAAATCCATTTTCAATTCTGATCAATCCAGTGCTCTGTGAAGATATTATTATATTAGAGTCTTCTTAAAAGTTCAGGAATCGGGGTATACTTTCTTCCTTCAATATATGTCTTTTCTTTTTTAAAAAGATTTTTTTTGCCTTGAGGAAGTTTTGTTTGGCCTGGAGTAAATGAAACTCAGAGCCCAAAAAGCTCAGTTAAATTAAGCTTGAAACTGAAAACCCATGACTTTCTTCCCGAATGCTGAGCAAATAGAAGAATATTTGCTGGATTTCACCCCTGTAGACTCTTCTGGATTTTCTATTTCTCTTTTCTCTTTGTCTTCAGAATTAGAAGATAAAATGTATAAATGTATAATACATTTATATTAAATTTTTACACACTGAAATGCCTTAATAATTGACCGGGTGATTGAAATTGAACTGAAGTTGGTTATGAATAAACTTTATTGAGCTAATTGTCATGAAATACTCTGCCACATCATTCTTTCTTCCAACTGGCCAACACATGGATACTACACATAGTGTGGTACCCTGAGCCACCTGGCTGATTTGGCCACAAAGCCTTGGATTCAGTGGAGAAGAAGAAGCATGGTTCTCCATTTTCCCTTTTAGATTTCTCCACTTTCTCTGAGATTGGGATTGTCCAATGTAGGACAAGCCTTTGATTAATTCAATGAAACTCATTCAAGGGTTCAGTGGAATAAAACAGGTATAATTAACTCCTTGCAGTAATTTACTTTTTATTAATGTGGCTTTAATATACAGCATTAACTAATAGATAACTGTAGTTAAGACACAGAAGGACAATATTTTCTTCATTGTAAACCAAGATAGGAGTATAGGAAGAACATTTACAGGAAATTCATTGAAGACTGGCTAGCGAATTAAAAGTTGTTTCTTGTCTATTGGTCTGGTTCACTCCTTATCATAATCCTTGGTAATTACATTTTGTACATCCCTGGAGGCTGTAAGATTGACAAGGCTGTGTGGAAAGAAAAGGGATGGAAAACTCCCAACAATACTTGATTTCAGCCTACTTGGCTGTGTGCATTATGACAACATCTCTCAACACAGTAGTAATCTCATATAGTAATGTTGGAAAGCAAGACAATAAATTGCTTTTATCTTTTCTGTTTTGAGCTTAGAGATTTCCCTTGTAACAAATGTTTTTCTGCAGCCATCCCAAACATTTTTTAGTGTTTCTTTTCTGAGAGAGAGAAAGAGAGACAGAGACAGAGATACAGAGAGAGAGAGACAGACAGAGACAGAGACAGAGAGAGGGAGAGAAAGAGAAAGAGAGATTGAGTAAATGGATATGTTTTTACATCTATTTGGCATTTTAGATTTCAATGAAGAAAGTACACATTTTAAAGGTTTTCTTGGTGATAAATATTTACTCTTTCCAAAAAATAATATGTATTATTATTTTTATATGATTCTTCTCAAGAAGACCCAATTACATGCTACACTTAGGAAGTAAGAAATGATATTGATGAGCGAATAAGAAAGACAGCTATAAAGTGAAAATAGTTATTTTATCTCAAATGTTTTACTCTTGGTGACTTATTCTATTGAGTTTTACCATAGTATGGAGTTAGCCTTGTATGTCTAGAAATTCTAGTTCTATATTAGAAATAGCAAACACAACATTAAACATCACAGCAAAGTTTCCACATATGAATGGCAATTCTGACTCTACTGTCTTTTACCAAGGAGGTGAAGAATATATTCAGTGCAAAGTGAGCAAAATTAATAATAATAACAACAACATGCTACTGTTTCTACTAACAGTGAATGTAATTAATTCTTTTTATTTCCCTATTGGAGATGTTGGTGTTTTGAGTGTTTATGGAAGTAGTTAAATATTATGTTGTAGGTGCTTGAAACATATCATTTATTATAATAACAAAATTTGAGGCAATTGCTATTCTTTCTAGAAGAACTGAAGTGTTAAATAATTTAGCTTGGTGCTGGTGGTTCACACCTGTAATCATAACTATTTAGGAGGCTGAAATTGGGAGGATCAAGTTTGAAAAAAAAACTGGTCAGAAAAGTTCATGAGACTGCTTCTCAATTAAGAGTTGGATGTGATGGAAAGAGAGCTTATTGATTTAACTACACTGAAAACCTAACAGAATGTTTCACACAGGTAAGTTTCCTGGGCAGAAAACCCTGCCACCCCCGCTCCTCCCTGCAAGAAAAAACCAGCAAAAGAAAATCAGGGCTGGAGGTCTGACTCAGCACCTGCTTAGCAAAAGCTACGACCCAAGTTCAAATCCCAGTTCTTTGAAAACAAAATTAATTACATAATTTTTCAATACATTTGTGGTTAGTCTAGACTGGAAGCTCTGATATCAAAGAATGTCAGTCTATGAACACATGTGGTTCTTCACACATTTAGCCCTAAACCATGAAAGACTGAGAAGGGAAAACACAGCCAAAATGGCCTCAAATGTTAAGAGAAAGACCTAAGGGAAATACTGATCACATCTAAGTTCTGCAGAGAACTCTGAGAGGGATGAATTCCCCCATGAGAAGGGTTTCCACGGGAAGATCTGGGCTCCTAACTCTGCTCTGGGGTTTACAGATGTCCATGGAGTGGAAATTTTCCTATGGCCACTAAAGGGCTTGGGACACATTTTCAGACTATATTTTAAAAACAGCACTTCCTCAGCGTCTCTTACTCTGCTCATACTTCCTGATCAACATGGGGTTTTGTTATAATAGTTGCTCTCTGTTGACAGAAATGTAGTTGGTGACCTCAAGCAGCCTGTAGCTGGATGTTGAGCCAACACAAACACACCCTTTGGCTCCTCCTAGTTTCAGATGATTGTAGCTTTTGAATATGTGCCCTGGCAGCCTCCAGGGCTCTCATTGTTAGTATTTTAGTTTATTCTTCAGCTTTGTTTTGTAATAATTCTCTAGTAAAGGTATATGTTCCTTGATGGGATGAAGAATGAGGAGGATGAACTAAGTCATCTTTAGAAACAGAGGAGAAAATGCAAAGCAAGCTCTGCCCGGGACAAAGCTCTTTATAAGATGGGAATTGGTGACCTGTTTAATCACCTTTCCAGTGTCCTGCTGCCGGAGTTGTTTTTCAGATTATATGGGCCACATGATCCAGTGAGTGTAAAATAAACCAACATCATCCAGAATCTATTGGTTATTTTCTTCACCTGGGTTTAATTTATGTGCACCCAAAAGTAAAATAAAATGGATTGAATAGGTAGGAGCTTCAGTTGCAACCCCCGCCCTTGATTTCTATTATATCCTCATTTCTATTTGTGTTTTTATTTGGGTATTTGTACAGTTTAAGCACTACTGTGGAAGTTGAAGTGCAACAAGTAAAGTGGATGGCAGAGACAGTCACATCTCTTTTGTCCTTTTGGGAATCTGCTTATTCATAGATGTTCCCTACCTCTTCCCTGTTCTAAAATGCTTTCCTACCCGCCCTGTCTCCTCCAAGCCAGGGAAGTAGCAGAGGTAGATATGCTAGAAATGTTCATGAATGCTCCGACACTATATTCTACAGGCAGTTCTTCTTCAAAGCACTGCTTCCTCAGCCTTTGCCCATTTTCTGCATATATTATTATAAGTTTCGTTTAACACTTGTCATCTGCCTTGGGTTGTGAAGATACTGGCTTCTCTGACCACAAGGTGTTGTCACTTTTTAATCCTGCTCATTTGCATCTTCATTTGAACTGGCAACATTATTTTGTGCCAAGGAAAATGTGAATCCAACTAAAAAAAGGATTATAAGACAACGTGATAATAGGCCTCTGCCATTTTCTGAAGGCTAAAAATGAAGGAACCAGGATCATGGTAGCTCACAGAAAGCTTTAATTAACGCACATGGAGAGACAGTAGCAAGCAAGCATACAAGTAGTTTCCTGGCCTGAGTCCTCAAGCCTGTTTCTCTCCCTTTTGGTCTTTGTCTTAGATGATGAAATTTACATCATATGCCCAAGTAAATTTACCTGCCCCCATGACCTATGACATTTGTTCATTGAAAGGGTATATGAAAGTGAGCTTTTCCTTTTGGTCAAAAGACAAAAATTACAACAAATTAAGCTGAAAAGAATGGATTCTGCTTTAATTTGGGATTCTAAAATTGGGGGACACACATGCCATAAAAGATAGTGTTGTGATGAGTTGAGCAGAAGAAGCTAACTTGTAAAAGTGCCACAGAGAGATGAATTAAGGAATGCAAACTGGACTGGTCACTTCAAACAAATTTTTCTTATAGGATTCTAACAGGGAACTTTTTTATCTTGCTAGGTCGGGTAAATTAAGCTCTTTTCCATTAGAGTGATGAACTTAGGTGCATTTGTTCTTTTATTTTTGACAAAGAGTCTATTTAACCAACGAGTTCAGTTTGCTTACACGGGTTTAGCATGGGTGAAGCCATTTTGGTTCAGTTCTGTGTCCAATCCAATGGCCTCCCTTAACACTGTTGAGCAGTCTCTGGTTCAGGACTGAGGGGTGTGCCCTGTCTTTAACAGCTTGAGCTCTTGGTGGCCCACTAATGATTAAATTGCTTCTTACATAGAATCAGTCTGTGAGGTCACCTTTGAAGGGAAATTGGCTAAAGAACAAATGGACAGGATTTCCCCCCTCCCTGCTCTTCCTGGAGTAGTCAGTCACACGACCAAAACAAGTCTGCATATTTTTGTTCTCAGAGGGCCCATGGAAACTTACTTCACTTTGTCAGCTTGCTTTACCTGATAGAAATTTAAACACACACACACACACACACACACACACCAACCAACTTTGGTACCAACTAAGGACCTCAGCTATATGAAGAACAAGTATCAGTCATGGAAAGTAATTGGGTTTCAGAGTTCATTGGGAGAGACCAAAAACTATTGGCAGTTACAGCACAGTAACTGCAATAAATGTGAGAGAATGAATGGGTTTGTGAGACACCATGCTTGAAATGAGTGGACGTTGTTTTGAGTGTTCTTGAAGCTCTAAGGCAAGACTACCTGACAGATTTCACTGCAGTGAGAGAAAGGTTTTATTTCTGCACCTCCATCTGGTGACCATTAACTAGCTAGCCACTGGTGCATACTGAGCACCTGAAATGTTAAGAATAGCCCATGTGCAACTGACCTCTATTTCTTTAATAAATTACATGCTTGAATTGAAATAGTCATCCATGTTACCAGTTTGTGCATCTAGGTTAACATATGTGTGCAGAAATATTATCAAAATTTTTTGGTATGAAGGTATGAAGGCCATGATCATGAACATCATATTCTTGTTTCTAGTATCACCGAAGACATTAATAATACACTTTAGATGTGTCCCTTGACTAGCCTACTAAATTTTGTGTTCTAAAGAAAGGGATTCCTGCTGGGTGCTGGTGGCTCCTGCCTGTAATCCTAGCTACTCAGGAGGCTGAGATCTGATGATCATGGTTCAAAGCCAGCCAGGGCAGGAAAGGCCGTGAGACTCTTATCTCCAATAAATCACTAGAAAACCGGAAGTGGTGCTGTGGCTTGAGCTGAAGAGCTCAGGGACAGCACCCAAGCCCAGAGTTCAAGCCCCACTACTGACAAAACAAAAGAAAGGGCCTCCTTCTCTTCCTCTTCCTCCTGTTCCTCCTCCTCCTTCTCCTTTTCTTCCTCCTCTTTCTTTTTTCTTCTTTGGTTATATGCTATAGTGGCTCCTGGAGAAGTGTTTGAAAATACTAGTTGAATGCTTTTCCATGTGGATTAGTCATAGGATCATAAAGTTTCATAAAAGGGACTTTCATTATTGCAGTGGGGCCCATTTTCCCTCCCCTCAGTCACGGTTTTTTTTTCTTCTTTTGGTTGGAAAAAAACAAATGTGTCCATACCTCCTTAATTAATGAAATATGGCCCTCCCTATTAAACTGTGGGGGTAAACCAAGGTAGATTGGCCTAACTCCTCTCTTGGCAATAATGGGTTTGAAAGTAGGCATGTAACTAGTTATGACTGGTAAGAGGTGAATGGTGTTTTGTTTTCTTTTTTCCTGAGTGTGATTTTTTAAAAAACCCTTACTTCTAAAAAGGATGGGAAGGAAAGGTATTTCCCTTTGCTTCCAGGTATTTTTATATCTGGATGTTAATTCTGGCCCTAGCACAGGAATTCTGTGGCTATCAAAAATGCCGAGTAAAGGAGAAAGTAGGTCCTTGATATGGAGCTACTAACTCTGAATCCTCCCTGATCCTGCCCATTTTGTTAGATACTAAATTTGCCCAAAAGCCAATAAAATTAAGAGTTTTCTGACTTAACATCTGAAATATCATGGCTTATTTGAGTCTTCTGCAATGCTGAACTAAGATTTTTTTTTTTAATTTCCAGTGCTTATATTAATCCCAGGGCCTTGTGCTTACTTAAGCAAGTGCTCTACTACTGGGTTACAACCCTAGCTGCAGAGCTATCATGGAGGGATCAGTCATGGCCAAATTCTCTTATGGAGACCTCTTGGGAAAGAATTCAATTTCAAGCACACATGGTTTTGTCAGCAATCAGTTTTTGCAGCCCAGCAGGGTTCTTTATTTTTGTTGTTGTTAACTGTTGGCTAGAGCTGTTCTCAGCTCCATCCTCCATGGCCTTTTCCATGTAGACTGACATTTCTGGTTTGGTTGTTGTTTTGTTAAAACAACCCAGTCAGAGTCCCCTGACCTGATGTGTACTATGATTTTGTGCAATGTAATCAGGTATATCTTGTTGTGTTTGCTGTATTCTGCTACTTAGAAGTAAATCTTAGGTTGCTTCTTCATGCCATGAAAGGTCATTGAAGGGTACGATCTTTTGTTTTTTTGGTCATGGGGCTTGAACTCTGGGCCTGGGTGCTGTCCCTCAGCTCTTCAGCTCAAGGCTAGCACTCTACCACTTGAGCCACAGCACCACTTCTGGTTTTCTGGTGGCTTATTGGGGAAAAGAGTCTCATGGACTTTCCTGCCCAGGCAGGCTTTGAACTGTGATCCTCAAATCTCAGCCTCCTGAGTAGCTAGGATGACAGGTGTGAGCCATTCGCACCCAGCAGAAGGGTATGATCTTAAGGAGTAACTTGAAAGTCATTTTTGTCACAACTTCTTTATTGCAAAGGTGAACAAATTGTCCAGAGGAACTATATGGCTTTCTATAGGTTCACTCAATAGGCAACACAATTAAGTGAGGGCTCTCCATATATTTACTTCCACGTAGGACCTAAGACATAAACTGGCCCTGTGAAATGATCATGTAACTTAATTTCCCTTGAACTTTTCTTTTTTTATTGTGAAAATACTGTACAGAGGGGTTACAATTACATGGGCAAGATGGTGAGTACATTTCTTATCATCCCCTTGAACTTTTCTGCTCCCTAATTTGGAAGAAAATACTGGTAAGGTTTTTCTGTTTAAGAAATTGCTTTGGAGAGTTTTATATAGTCCTATTTGTAAGTGTTTGCTTGTTGTGATAGCTTCTGTTGACTGTGACAAAATGCCTACCTGAGAAAAATCAGCTTAAAGACAGAAGGATTATTTTGGGTTACAGTTTGAGAGTTGTCATTCCAGAGTCACTTGATTCTGTTTGTTTTTTGTCTTGTTTTGTTTTTGTTGGGTCATGGAGAGGCAGACGGAACATCATGGCAGGAATCATAGGATGGAGGCAGGAATATCATTGTGGCCAGGAAACAAAAAGAGAAAGGGAAAGAAAGCCCTACCTCATAAAATTTCTGAATAGCACCAGAAGCCGACGGCCAAGTGTTCAATACAGCAGCCTTTACAGGTCACTTGAAAACAGCAGCCCACCCTGGCCCACAAAGGGTCCGGTCTATGTCACAAAGCAAAGTGTATCAGTCCATTTCTAAGAAGCTTCATGGCCTTGTCAGAGTTACAACACTGTAAAAATGTCAAAACCTGAAGTTTCCTCTAAGGCTGGTAGGGCAAATTCTTATCTGTGAGACCCCTGTAAAACTTATATATAAAAAATAAACAAAAAGAAATGAACATAAAGTCCAAGTTGCACAGTTGCAAAATATAATAGCACATGGTAGCATTCCCTTTCTAGAAAGAAGGAATAAAATACTAAGGAAAGCAAGAATAAATCTCAGCAGGGCAAATGCTAAACCCTGGAACTGCAGGACCAACATCTGGGGCATGTGATGATATGATGAGAGTTGAGAATGATTTGAGCAACTTTTACCCATGGCTTTGCTGATTGTGGCCTATATAGCCCTTGTCTCAGACTCTCTAAAACCTCATAAACATAGGTCATTCTCTGTATTCCTACTAGTATTCTGGTATCGGGAACTCACACCAGGAGTGTTCATTACACTCTGTTGACAACATTGCAATCTTTTTCTACTAAGCTTCTCCAGACTTTGCCAAAATTTTCTAACCAACTAATCCCAACAGTTTTTGAGCTGCATGATGAGGTACAGTCACAGCAACAGCTCTACTTCTTGATACCAATTTTCTGTTAGTCAGCTTTCTGTCACTGTGACAAAGTGCCTGGGAAAATCACTTCAAGGAGGAGAGATTTATTTTGGTTCACTGTTTGAGAGATTTCAGTCCGAGGTCAGTTGGTTTAATTCCTTTTGGCCTAGGATCAGACAGAATTCATGATGGTGGCAATATGTTATGGAGAGGCTGCTCACCTAATCAGCCAAAGAACGAAGAGAGAGAAAGGGAACAGGGATCCATATACCTTGAAAGGCATGCTACCTTCCTCCCTTCCCCCCCTCCCCCAGTGATCCGTGATCAACTAGGCTCCACCTCCTGAAGTTTTCACTACTTGCTAATAATGCCACCAGTTCAATACCAAACCTTCATCACACAAAAATTTAGGAAATATTCTAAATCTAAACTATGACATTGGATATTTAAAATATCTTTATTAAACTTACTATACGTATGTGTGCATATATATGTGTGTGTATATATATGTGTGTATATATATGTGTGTGTGTATATATATATGTGTATATATATATATATATATATATATATATATATATATATAATGTGTGTGTGTCTGTCTGTCTGTCTATCTGTCTATGTGTGTTCCTGAGGATTGAACTCAGGGTCATGTGGCTGCTAGGAAAGTATTATATCATTTGAGCTATGTTCCCAGTCACTTTGCTTTTAATTTGGTTTTTCAGATGGTATCTTATAGTTTTGCTTGAGCTAGGCTTAGACCAGATCCTTCTGTCTCCTCAGTAGCTGGGATTTCAGGGCTGTACCATCACACGTGGTCCTATTCTGTTTTCCTTTTAAAAAGTGTGGAGTACTATGCGTTAAGTTGAAAAATTATTGTCAGTAAAGTTTTCTTTTTTTGGTGGTTGTTGTTTTGTTTTGCCATCTCAGGAGTAAAAATACAAATGTAGGTCCAAAGTTAACTAGGGATAAAGTGCTAATTCATAGCTATGTCTTTGTCTTGGTCACAATCTTTGAACCTAAAGTCAAAGCAATTGAATTATTTTGTAGCAGCAGCACTGGGGATCTTCTCCATAGCATTTTGGTTTTTGTGTTTTAAATTAAGGTTAACTAGCTCCACTGGAGGACATGTTTTGATGCAAGGTGATTGTCATGAATAATACACTCAGGGATGGCTTCAAGGGGGACTAAGGGCTCAGTGGTCTTAAACTACGACTATTATGCTGTGATTCTTGAAATGAAATTCAGAAATTTCCGTGGGTTCAAGATAAGTTCACTTCATAAAGTCCGCATAAAAATTCTCATTCCTTCTCTCTGACCCACACTGAATTGTTTTATCTCAGAAGGTCAGAGGGGGGTATGCGTTCCCTCCCACTGCACTACCAGACTGTCGTCCTCTGGGGACAAGTCTTTATACTCTAGCGAACTGTCATGTGTGGTATGAAAGTAATGCCTTATGATGGACTTTGACAGAGTTAAGAGCCAGACTTTTGTTCTCTTATTTATTAAGTTAAACTCCTGAGGGAAAGATGTACATTTAAAAAATGTTTCAACAATACTCATGATCATTTCTCTTAGGTTTAGTTCCATGGTTGCCATTCTAGCCTTTGTCATAAATGTGAATTGCTTTAGCTAAAATAGTTTTGTAATCTCTGCTGTGTAATGATAAAATCAGCTGTCAGCAATACAGATCCTACCACGTACCAGGCTAAGCTTTGTTCTAAGTGTTTTACATGTGTTAATTCACTTAATCCTCTCACATGCTCTTGATATAGGAACTGTAACTTATGCCTATACTTTTTTAACAGATATAAAAATATCCCATTCTATCTACATTTGTCTTAAAGAGTCAAAGTATCAGTGGTGATATTGGGGAGGGGTTTTTCTTCTTGTCTGTGGTTGTTTAGCAGAATTGCTATCCATTTAATTTACTCTGGCCTCTGCCAAAGTGAGAGCTCCAAGACACTCAGACTCTCATAGTTTATTATGAAGACATCCCCCATCTTTAAAGGGAACATCATCAGACACTGTTCTTTACCTGCAGTGACTTACCCACAAATATTGTTCACTAAAATATGTAAAATTTGGAATTGGATTTAATATGCCTTCTGAATTTTAAATGAACAACTGATGCTGTTATGCTATGTATAATATTCAGGTACACATGTTTATTAGGGGCAAATGTTACACATCTGGCGAAAGCTGGAAAGAAAGCATTAAGATTTCCTTGAAGATATACTAAAGTGTATAATGTTTTGGCCAAATGGAGTGTGATTCTCAGTAATTATTGTATTAACCAAGGAACTATTAAAAGAAATATGTATTGTAGAGCTTCAGACTAGTAAATATAGGATAGTAGAACAATAGATTTACTTAGAAGCTGTGATTTCTAGCATCTGCATGAGTCAGAAACATAACATAGATTATTTTCCACATGGCATCTTCATAGCCAATCAACAGCTGACATTTAGCTAAACAGATAGGTTCATTAAAAGCTTGGTTGCTAACATATGGTGACATTTCCAATCACAGGTTCCTAAAGTAGGAGAATTTATTCTCCTTCATATATATATATATATATATGTATATATATATATGTATATATGCATATAAATACACACATATATATGAAGAAGAAATATATCTGTATATATATTAAATTTACTAATATAAAGCAAAGCTTACCTTTCTGTCTGTTTTTTTTTAGTTTCAAAAGACATCCAAAATAGTTTAAGGTTTATAACAGAACTGAAAGATAATCTGTTGCCTGAGATAATAACAAAAATGTGTTATATTTTCAAATGCGGTTTTTATATTGTAGGAGAGATTACCATCTCTTGAAGCCATTTACCCGGCTTCATTTAGATATCAACTTCTGGATCAAATTAATATATCCCTAGAGAAATCATCAGGGCACATACCATTCAGGACTTAAAAATCTTTGGACAAGTAAATTTGGAAGTCACCACGCTATCTGAACAAATAAAATGTGGAATACACTGAAAAGCCAATACTTTCTTTTAGCTCTGAGCGAGAAGTAAAGCAATAATAGAATAAACTGCCCCCTTCCCTGCTGCCTAGTTTGCACAGAGAGTTGGGTTCAGAGAATTAGTAATTTGCCCAAACAGAAAATCATAAGCAGAAACCTCTGAGGGAACCACTGCTAGGGTAGGAAAAATCTAAACTGTAATTGATAAATTTCTGGAGGCTCAGTAAGATAAGTCTGAAAATTAAAACAAAAACCAAAACAATAACAAAAACTTCAGGGAGATCCTGTCATAGAAGAGCTGGTATATTCTTGCAAGTGTTACTTCTAGTTCCAAGGCCTGATCTCACAATGAATATTAGAGAAAAATCCAGGAGCAATTCTAGACCAGGAAGAAGAAAGGGAACCATTTTGAAATAGGGTACAGTATTGTTTACTGAACAATTACCTTTAGGAGAAACTAATCAGGCATAGTTTTTTAATTATCACTTTATAATGACTTGGGGAAAGAAATTCTGGTTATTCTGGCTCACCTAGGGTTATAAGAGGAGGACAAAGAATTCTCTCTGAAGTTTGCCGTCTAGTTGAATAAGTTCAGATCTAATATAGGACTATAGAATGCTTAACCTCTGCTTCATTACTATAGTATTAAAGACCTATTTATAGCAGATCATTTTACCCAATACATCTTGTTTGACTATCAAGAATTATAAGACATACAAAATGGCACAATGTGCAAACATAGTTTGAAGAGAGAGTTTATTAAAATGTTAAAATGAAGGCACTTATATTAGTCAAATAAAACATTTTCTCAAATTATTGTGTATAAAATCCTGGAATAGTAAAGATCAATTCAGAAACTAAAAGGAATTTTTTCATGGGTTCTTATGATAATTGAAGTAAGGTTTAGTCTAGACAATTACCTATTTTATCAGCTATCAAATACAAAAAAATCTATGTTTATGTTCTTTGAAATATGTTTTAATTTATGTCTTTCTGTTTCATTTTGTATTTTTTTTACAAATATCAGCAAGGGTTAACTATTCAGCTCACAAGTTTTATTCTAGTAGGTAATTAATAAAATTAAACAAAATTGAATGTTGAGTTTATGCTAACAAACTTTAAAAATCTGGCTTTAAAATGAACACTTCTTGATTTTAACCATATTTTCCTAATTTTCATGGAGGTTCTCTTGTGGAACACTTTTTAATTTAACTGATGAACCTATTGCTCTCTCAATTTTTTCCAGTTAAAACATGATATTAGAACAATAATATTTACTAGAGTAGAGTTAACCTTTGTATTGTCTAGTAATAATTTAAAATATAGCATCTCTTATTTGTAAGCCAGTTGTATATATAATAGAAGGCACATGGCATATGTTAATGACCACAGGAAACTAATAAACATTTCAGTGTAGAAACTTTGTATTGATTTATATACAATGGGCAACTGATAAATTTTCAGTCTGAATATGCCAAAGGTATAATATAATTTGAAAAATTCCTGATTCCCCCCACATGCACTTTATAGTGTCTGAAATTTGGCTGTTTTATTAAAATAACAAACAAAAATGTAGTATTGCCATGTCACAGAAGAGTTTAAAATGTAACTGCATAGGAATTGGTGGGAACATAAAGTTTTTTCTATCATGAAATTAAAACTACTTTCCTCTATACTAAAATTAGACTTGCTTCTCTGGTGTGTGAGCTCACATCTAAGTATTAAACATGATCTGAGGAATAGTCTTTATTTTAACAAATACATAGATTTATTGAATAAAACCCTACTAGATTATACTTTTAGTAAGATTAGCTGTAAGTTTCTCTGTGAACATGAGACAAGGAATTCATTAAAATAGATGTTTTAGTCCCTGCCTGATGGATAAGAGTGAAATTAGAGTGACAATCCAAACCCGAAGCACTCATTGAATATATGAGGAAGGTTTAAGGATTTACAGGAAGGTGCAATAACTAACTTCTATCTATGATACTCAGGGCAAGACTTGGAAATACACAGACAACACACACACACACACATATAAAGACTCAGAGAAACAAAGTTTCTCTAGTTTCCCTTCTTTGTGGTAGATAGAATGTACCTCTACGTCTGTAACTGTTGGGTGGTATGCAAGTGGTTACTACAAAAGAATTAACTGAAATATACTAGACCTTATAAAGTGCTCAAGTAGCATAATCTTTTAGAAGGACTAGGTCAAAGCCCAACAAAATCAGCACCAGGAAATAGGTACATGAAAGGAAAGGGGAGAGAGGTGGACAAAGAGCCCGGGGGAAGGGAGGAGAATGCAGTCAATAATTCAGTGTATAAACCACACAATTAAGAAAATGAAGGGAAGAGGGGAGTGGAAGGGGTGTGAGAATGTTGAGAGGGTAACTAATCAAGATGCATTGTATTCATAGACTGCTTTGTTATATGGCACCTCCTTTGACTACTTAAAGACAATTTTAAAAAGAAGGAATATAATTTTTAATTCCTTTTAGTGTGGTTTTCTAGTTTGTGGCTAAGTACTACTATAGGGACATTCGAATAGGCAATGAGATAAATGGTAATGAATGGATTTAAACCTTGCTGGGATTTCAGTAGATTGGGACTGGGTCTTCAATTGGTTCCATATTACATTTCCTGATAGCATGTCTCTTGACATAACTAACAGTGTGCCAAACTTGATTTTGAAAAAAAAAGAACAAAGGAAGTGGTGCTGTGGCTCAAGTGGTAGAGTGCTCACTTTGACCTGAAGAGCTGAGGGACAGCGTCCAGGCCCAGAGTCCAAGCCTTACAACCAAAAAAGAAAAAAAGAAAAGAAAAGAAAAAGAAAAGAAGAGCAAATGCAAAATTTACATGAGATTGCCTTTGTAATGGTTGAATGGATGACTGCAGATGACATTTTCTTTTTTGTCTTCATTCCAGAGGATATTGAAAGCTCAGCCTCACTGCTTATTATGTTTGCCCCAAAGGGGGATTTTGATAGAAAAAGATGATCTACAGGCCACTAAAGTTACTAAGCCTTTTGAAGAACTGTAGGAGGCTTAGAAGAGAGGATTTCAATTTTCAAAACATTTATGGGAAATTTATATTTTTGAGGTCGCTTTTTTTTTTTTTTTTTGCTTTTCAGGATCAAAGCCCACCAAAGCTTTAACTTCTTTCCTACACTCGGGATACATGACACTTGTTCCATATTTACAAATACTTCAAATCCAAATATGAATACCTAGTGTCTGAAATCTGGTAATTTATGAAACTACATTTATCCTTGCTTTTTAGTGTTCTTTTTCTCAATCCCAAATTTTAGAGTAGTATATGTTCATTCATCAATTTTAAAGCTTAATCTTTGTTTCTGGTAGGTGCTTGATAGTGAATCTGTTGCCTTTTTACAATTCCATGGATTAAAAGTTATTTCATATGCTAGAAACACTGTAGGTCATCTGTATAGCTAAGAAGCAGAAATTTTGTTCTGATGAGAAGATGAGGAATTTTTTTAAAAATTTTAATTCAGATTAGGTAATTACATAAATTTCCCACACTTCACAGTATTATGGAATAGTGATACTTAGTTATAATCACAAATACATTGTCATTATCATGGTCTATAAAGTTTGTGAATTCTATGAGCTTTGAAAATAGTTATTTCTTCCACATTGGGTGATATATACATTTCTTTCCTTTTGCTTAATGTCAGCTGTTCCCACTTTCCCTCTCATTCCCTCCCTCCCATTGCTGCCTTTGAGTTGCTTAGTTCATTTTTATCTCTGTCCAGTGCAGTTGATGGTCCCCTCTGTTGTATATTTTCCCATTTCCCTCTGATTTTATGTCCTCTTCCTTGCTTCCCTCAGATGCATGCATATGTATACCATATATGTGGTCAAGAACATGGAATCATTTAGTAATGATACAACAAAATGGGTGGAAGTCCTTTGTTTCTCAAGTCCTGTTTATTTTGTCATATCTCCTTGCATTTTTGACTTTAGCATGCACATATTAGGGAGACTATGTGCCATTTGTCTCTTTGCTCTCCGCTTATTTTGCTGAAAATGATTTGCTCTGGTTCCATCCATTTCCCTGCAAATGCCATTATTTTGTCCTTTCTAATGGCTGCATAATATTCCATTGTATATAGGTACCACAATTTTTGGATACACTAATCTGTAGTGGTGCATCTGGGTTGTTTCCATATCTGGGCTATTGTGAACAGTGCTGCAATGAACATGGAGGTGCATGTGTCCTTGTATCTTGGTTCCTGTTGCTCAGGGTATATGCCAAGGAGTGGTATAGTTGGGTCATAGGGGAGGTCCATATTTAGCTTTCTGAGGTACCTCCGCTGCTTTCCAAGTGGTTGTATTAGTGTACATTCCCACCAGCAATGCAGTAGAGTTCCTCTTTCTTTGCATCTCTACCAGCATTTGTCGTTGCCTGAATTTAGGATGTGGGCCATTCTGACTGGGATAAGGTGGTATCTCAGGGTTGTTTTTATTTGCGTTTCCTTTACAGCTAGGGATGATGAACATTTTATCATGTGTTTCTTTTTCTGAGAAGTCTCTCTTTAGCTCCCTTGCCCATTTAATGATTAGTTTATTAGATTTGGGAGGGGTCAGTTTCTTGAGTTCCCTGTGTATAATGGATATTAGACCCTTGTCTGATATTTTGCTGGTAAATATTTCTTTTTCTTTCTTGCCAAGTAGTTGGCTGTCTTTCTAGTTCAGAAACTATTTATTTTAAGGTAGTCCCATTTGTCGAGTCTCCAATTTGTTGTGACCCTGGAACTCTGTTCAGGAAGTTCCTGTCTGTGCCTGTAAGTTCAAATATCTCTCCTTCTCTGTCCTGCAGTAGTTTCAGAGTATCAGGTTTGATGTTAAGGTCTTTAATCCATTTTGAGTTGATGTTTGTGCATGGTAACAGGCTAGGGTCCACTTTTAGTTTCCTGCATGTGGCTGCCCAGTTTTCCCAGCACCAATTGTTGAAGAGGCTGTGTTTTTTCCATTGTATGTCTTTGGCTCCTTTGTCAAATATCAACTGACTGTATGTGTGCGGTTTTATTTCTGGGTCTTCTAATCTGTTCCATTGGTCTGCGGGTCTCTTTTTGTGCCAGTACCAAGCTGTCTTTGTTATTATGGCTCTATAGTAGAGCTTGAAATCTGGTATTGTGATCCTTCTCACATTCTTTCTTTTGTCTAGAATTGTTTTGGCTATTCTAGGTCTTTTGTTGTTCCATATGAATTTTTGGACTGTTTTCTCTATTTCAGTAAAGTATGTCATTGGGATTTTAATAGGAATTGTATTGAATTTATATATCAATTTTAGAAGTATGGCCATTTTTACTATATTAATTCTGCCTATCCAAGAATATGGAAGGTCTTTCCATTTCTTGGTGTCTTCTATGAGTTCCCTACATGGGTCAGACCAGCAGCTGGAAAGCGGCCCCTCCCCCAACAGAACTGAGACCAGATGAGGAATTTTTGGATTACAAAGCCTTATTTATTGGGAAAAAGTACTCCTGGGATTGGCCTTACCAACTGTGAAATATCTCAAGTTATTGTATAAATGTATAAATAATTGTATAAATATCTCAAATTATTGTATAAATGATTTGTAGACACCAAGACCTTATTTTCCCCAAAATCTATTTCTCTTCTATCTTAGACTTTTGTATTCTTTGAGGAAAATTCACCTCATGGGCTTCATTTCTACTTTCTCCATCAAAGTAGTGTTTACTGGCTCTGTTTGGTAAACAATCAGCTTCTTCGTCTATATGGATTTTCTTCATCTATGTGGATTCTCTACCAATCCAAAATTTTGCCAAGCCACTTGAATTGATTTTTCCCTAAAAAATACAATGTTTAAAATGACAGTAAATACTTGTTCTTTATTATAAAAGGCAGTAAATACTTGCTGTTTATTATTAAATAATTACTAAGACTAGATTATTATGAGAGAAAGTATTAAGTACTAAGAGGTGATTTTTTTTCTCCTATTGCTGAAGCAATTAGTTTATTTCCAAGTAAAATTAATGTGTTAAATGGCAATGGTTCAAAAATATAAAGACAAGATTTTGCCATTTAAAAGTTTTATTTCCTTTGCTTTTGACAAACACATTTAAAAGATAAACTATATAAATGAACAAAGCCAGTTTTTATGAAAAGCCTTATTAAGGAGACACTGACATGATGGTTCTATGTACAGAAGTCAAAACTAAAACTACACATAAAACATAAGAGTTCTGAGAACATCCTCTAGGAAAAGAAACAAATGCTTCTAAACTACTTGAGTCTGAGGGGAAAAATACAGCTCAATTCCCAGGTAATTCCTCTTCTTAGAATTTTATAAAGTTGAAATGGGAACTTTTGTGGGTCCAAAATGAATTCGTATTACCCTAGAAGAGTGAAAGGACGTCTACCATGGTTAGATAAAGGAGACGGGCAAGACTCAGCTTGCTCAGTGTCTTCTGGGCCACAATAATGGGTCTAGATTGGTTTCAACTGTGATGAAAAGACATATTGTATTAGGTAGGAAATTTGATTTGTGCTTCATGGACCATTGGGCTTACCTGGCGAAGAGTGACTCAAAGCAAAACAGTGATGAAGCAAACAGAATCATATCAAAGGTGTTGAATGGAGTCCAGCAAAGGGGAGATGGTGAATTTGCCTGTGGTAGAGAAAAGCTACAAAATTCACAAGGCTTAGATTGCAGTAAAATTTGCCATGACCCCTGGCTTCAGCAAAAACTCAGGCATGGTGGTATCATCCACTAGGATGAATAGGGGTGAAGATGTGAAGAAACAAATTGGTTTTCAGTTCTGCCAAGTTGTTATGTAGCCTAATAAAATTCCATTAGAAACCCCATGTGCAAGTGCCAATCAAATTGGAGACAGTCTTCATGTATATGGATATTATTGATTAGACAAAAAAATATCCTTAGGTAAATTCTCTATGTAGTCTCTTCAGATTATTTCAATAAACACAAGGACAGTCCCAAGTGGAAGATGTCAACAATCCTACCTGAATGCTGCTTTTTTTTATTTTTTATTTTTTGGTCGTGGGGCCTGAACTCTGGGCCTGGGCACTGTCCCTGAGCTCTTCAGCTCAAGGCTAGCCTCCACCACTTGAGCCACAGTGCCACTTCCAGGTTTTTCTGCTTATGTGGTGCTGAGGAATAGAACCCAGGGCCTCATGAATGCAAGGTAAGCACTCTACCACTGAGCCATCTTCCCAGCCCACTTGTATGCTTCTTTAAGATGTAGCTACTTAAAATGTTTTCCTAAGAGTAGGAGAAGAAAGAAAATAATTTTTCTGTTGTTTTCCTTTTGCAGTTTTTTCTGGTATATGAAGAACTGGTATTCTTCTCATTATGGTTGTAAATTTGGGTGTTACTGAAAGTCCTAGCCTTAAACACAAGCAAGTGAGTTTTTCAAAATCATTTTTATTTCTGGACAAGTCTAAATGGTTGATAGATATAGATATAAAACATTTTATATACAAGATACAGATATTGATATAGATAGCCATTATATAATGTTTATTTCTTATACCTTATACCAACAATACTGATTGTATTAGCCAGTTGGTACTTTTCATAATTTTCTGTACTAAATGCAAAGTGTCTTGTTTGTTCTTCTGGACCTCCCTTTCTACCTCTTGTTTGTATTCTGGCAAACAATTTGTATCCACACAGCTTGATAAAACTGATAGTGTTGCCATAAAGAGATCAGAATTATCTCTGTTAAATGAAAAAATCTCTGGGTAACTGGAGATAACTCAGAAATTATTCATTATACCATAAGAAAGATTGGTAGGCAGTAATGTTCTGGTGAAAGTTCTCTTACATTACAAAGTATCTCTCATTCATACAATAGATAGGCTAGTTAGGAGCATCTATAATGGAAAAACACAAATATTTAGTAACTATTCATCTATGACATCACATACAGCTGGATAGCTAGTAATTATAATGGTTTGAATGCTTATGTTATTTTTCTTTCTTTTTTACTTTATAACCACTCAACAGTTTTTAATTAATCACTTATTAATATCTTGCCAATTTTTTAACGTTTTTTATTTTTTAATGTTTTTATTGTAAAGATACTGTACAGAGGGATTACAGTGACCTGAGCAAGGTAATGAGTCCATTTCCTATCAATCATTGTTACCCCAACCTTTGTTTTTCCCCTACCATCCCTTTCCTTCCCCCTAACTCCCCTTCCCAAAGTTGTAAAGTTTTTTTCCAACGTAGTACCTTGTACATCTCGTTGTTACAATGGGTTATCCCATTTTGTTATTTCCCTTCCCCTCCCCAAATTAGAAAAATGTATGTATATATAAGATGCAGGACACCGGAATCAAATACAGTGACAACAGGGGTTGTACCATGGAAGAAGAACATACAAAGAAACACACAAAAAAATCAAAATTTGTGCCAGTCCTTAGGCTTGGACTCAAGGCCTCAACAAAGGTTGAGCTTTTTTTTTTTCTCTCTCAAGGCTAGCCCTCTATCCACTTGAGCCTCAGATGTAGTTCTGTAGTTTTGGTGGTTAATTGGAGATAATCTCATAGACTTTCTGCCCAGGCTAGCTTCAACTTGCTATCCTCACATATCAGCCTCTTGAAGAGCTAGGATTAAAGGCATGAGTGCTGATGTTCATGTGTTAGAATCACATTTGTGTGCTGAAAACCTCCTCATCTTTGTGATAGCAATAGGTGTCAGTCAGGTCATGACAGAGCAGGCCTTATAAGACTGGGATTTATATTTCTATACAAAGATCCCAGGGAACTTATTTTTCTTTTTTTACCCTGTTTGAACACAGTGTAAAGGAGCCATATTAGAAACTAAATGTGGACCTTCACTAGACAAAGAATTTGTAAATCCTTTCTCTTAGACTTCCCTTTCTCTCTAACTATGAGAAATAACTTTTTTAAAACTACTCAGCTTATCATACTTTAAAAATAGTAAACCAAGAGGACTAGGAAGTTGATATTATTTCCAAGGAAATATTCCTTGTGCAAACAGGGTACTTATGTCTATGAACATGTTTCTTTTTTTTGGGTCCGGTCGTGGGGCCTGAACTCTGGGCCTGGGCGCTGTTCCTCAGCTCTTCAGCTCAAGGCTAGCGCTCTACCACTTGAGCCACAGCACCACTTCTGGCTTTTTTCTTTTTGCTTATGTGGTGCTGAGGAATTGAACCCAGGGCCTCATGCATGCAAGGCAACCGCTCTACCACTGAGCCACCTTCCCAACTCCTCTATGAACATGTTTTAAATTGAATGAGCATCAAATGAATCAGGAGTAAGCAGACCTGGCAAATTTCTCTCTCATAAAATCCATGTAAAAAGCTCTGTTAGATGTCCTGTCTGCCTCATGCTGGACTTACTCAACCACAATAATGTGTTGAAACAGAATCACTGAACCTATTTTTTTTCCCTTTCACGATAGGTAAGTTGAATAGTATTTATTTATGCAACACTTTCTGATGTAAAATTCCCAGTGTCCCTGCTGAAAGTCTCTAATATTTTTTTATTTAAGAGAAGATATATATATATATATATATATATATATATATATATATATATATATGAATACAAGGGCATGAAAATAAAAATGTTGTATGAATACTCTCATCATGGCAGTAAGTTATAAGCCAACAAGCATCCTCTTCACAAGCTTTGATTCTTGTTATGAATAATTAATTGCACTGAACTCATCTCGTAGCTAATAGCTGTATTGATGAGTGGTTCTTAAAACCTAAGTATAGCAAATGTGAACCCTTTAGCCATCCATGTGTGGCATCTCTATCCAGAATCAAAGCAATTTTAAGGTTGATCATTCCACAGCACTCACTCTGCACAAAACGGAGGGGTGCTCTGAGCTATGAAAACTGCAATTTATTTGAACAAATTTGTGTTACTTACCATCCATGCACAAAGTTGAATGTTGGATTCGTATTTGTTGTTAGCTAAATTTTCCATTTTTTAGAAATTAGAGTAAAATCATAACTGTGATAAACACAATCGACTTATTGTTATCAAGAGAAAACATTGCTTTAAATGATATGATTTTTGGCTGTATCTAGTATTTATGCTGAAATTTATATAGATTCTTTTCTTTGGGCTCTTACTTCCTGACTTGCTAAAAGTACCTGGTCAATAGAAGCTCAAATAACCATGTTTGAGCATTTAAGGCAATTTTTTCATGTTTGAGTGCTCTAAAATGTAAAAGTAATCCATTGAAGAGAAATTATTTGGAACATACACACACACACACACACACACACACACACACACAATATATATATAGAACTGAAGCTTGTGAAGATTAAATGACTTGGCATATTGACACAAGACAAAAGGTAAATTCTAGGACTTCTCATTCCAAACTCTATATCCTTTCTTCTCTTTTTAAATGTTTTTTAATTGTAAAGATATTGTACAGAGGGGTTACAGTTACCTGAGTAAGAGAATGAGTACATTTCCTGTCAAGCATTGTTACCCCATCCTTTATTTTTCCCCTACCATCTCTTCCTTCCCCACCTCCCCAACTCCTCCCCACCCCTCCCAGAGTTGTAAAGTTCATTTTCAACATAGTGTCTTGTACATCTCATTGTTACAATGGGTCAATCTGTATCCTTGTTTCAGTGTTTCTCTTCCCTTCCCCAAATTCGAAAAATGCATATACAAGATTCAGGGCACCAGAATCAAATACAGTGACAACAGGGGTTATACCATGGGGGAAAGAACAAACAAAAGAAACAAAATAATCATATAGTACATTAAAAACGACAGCAACAAAGATGAAACCTCTTGTGTCCCTATCTTGGAGTTCATTTCACTTAGCATTATCTTTTAGGGTCATATGTACATCTAGGATCATCTTAACCAGACAAGCAAAAAGGCGAAAGCTATGTTCATCCTTTCTCTTCTATGACACAAAGCTCATCAATGGATCACTTTAGTGAATAGTTCATTAACATTAGATTGACTATGTAGGAAAGATAAAAGGCAGTGAGAAATTACTATTTACTGTAAATGGAGATTTTTTTGCCAATTATTTGTATTACAGACTTTACTGTTGAAGATACTTGATTAAGTCACTAACTTTTCCAGGGCTGGCAACCGACTCATGATCTTCCTGTCTCTACCTCCTAAGTAGCTGGGATTACAAACACTAACTACTATATAAATTTAGCATTCTGTTTTTTTATAGCCAGTCAGGAGACTTTTTAGCATATACTAAGCCTGAAAATAGAAGTTTACAGATGTCAGAGGGATAACAACCTAGTTTTAGAGCTAGACTATGTTTTACTCCATCCAGTGCAGTGTTCTCACTGTCTCAGCTATTGAAATGGAAACTCATGGAATATATATATATAAGCCCCTCACCAGCCCCCCCCCCACCGCCCCAGTTTCCCTGCTAGAAGGCTACCCTGTTCACAATATTCCTCTTCATTGTAATCAAATCTGTTCTACCATTATTTAAAGAACAAAGTTGTTTTGATCATCACATAAGTCCTGTTTACTGATCATCTATTCAAAGGGATAAAATGGCCTTCAATGTTTTAGAGGCCTGAAATAAAAAGTGGAATGATTTAAGTGTCTGATTGCATGTATTTTTTTTTTTACTGACATTCAGTATAATGCCACTGAGCCTTGTGAAACTAACAGTGAAACTAATCTGGGATCCCCTGGTTTTAATCATTTAGCCTTTGTATAAAGATTGAGAAGGGGATAGAAGGTTTAAAACAAACAAAAAAAGCCATCCCAACCTCAGCAACATCAAAACATCCTTACAGAGCTGAATATTTCTGAGCTATTCCACAATCACATTGGGATAGATAATTGGAGAAATGATACTTTGAGGTAGAATTGAGAATTGATAAAATGCAAAATGCAGATTTCAGTTTTTTTATGATGCAATTAGCATATAGTCTTACACATCTAAGTAGATATAACCATGCACCATCAGCTTTGTCATCTATTCCTTTATGCAATATACTTCCTTCACAAAGCCTAAAGATCCACGGACCTATCTCTCTGAAATTATGTTACCTGGTATTTCAACTCACAGAGTTGCATGCAGTTAATTTTTAACTGTGGTTATTTTGAGGAAACATATTGCCCTCTCCACCAACCTCACCTTTCTCTTTTGCTCCACAGCAGTGTCTCAGGCTGTTTAAAAAATGACAATGGGTATAAATAGTGATCTAATTATAGTTAGAAGAGATTTGCAGCTCTAATTATGACTGCAGTTAAATTTCAAAGGGACTGACATAAGCTATCAACACATACCATACATGAATCCATCTTGCTATTATAAAAGCTACCTGCCAATTGTTTGTCAGTTGAATGACATGCAACATTGCACACATTATCTCCAGAATTAGTGATACTGACAGTTTTGCCATGTTTAATGTATGGATGCAGCATAATGCAAAGGCAAAGAGCCTAGGAATTACTCAATTAGAGGCTGTTGGATTGCCGATATATGCATATTTCATCAAGTGTTTTATCTCACAATGAGTTTTCTCTTTCAATTTGATCAGAAATGCATGGAATTTCTAGTAAATAATACTATTCTGAGAAACACACACCTGCACATAATCTTTTTTGCTAGACATTTAGACAAAATATACATTTAATTTTCCATATGATAAAACACTTATTAATATTTGCTATATGCCAATGTAAAACTTTATAATGGTCTCTTTTGAGACTCAACAATCTTTTAGCATATATACATGTGTGTATGTGTTTATATATATATATATGTATGGATATATATGTTTATTCTTTCGCCTAATAGATGATATGGAACCAATAACACACATTTCCTCAGATATAGCACACCTGTGGTTTTAAAACATGCTAATTTCTACAAGTTGTAAAACCATTGCTTACTTAATGTCTCAGCACTGACCTTCATCAACTTCCTATAACTGGTTATGTTGATCTCACATCTGAGGCCTCCAACCTTATCTGGATTCCTAAATTCTCTGGAAAGAACTTATTTAATCTATCCCTAAATTCTCTGGAAAGAACTTATTTAATCTATCCCAGTTATCTAATGAGACTTCATATTAATCATGCCTTGAGACCTAGAATTTGAGTAGCCCCATGTCAACCAGTCAGTAGCCATATTCTTTAACTCAGTGTACTCCATTTCTCAGGCAATTACTGCCCTGTAAATCCTTGCCAGGGATCAACATTAATAAATGGCAGCCCATTGGGGCTGGGAAGGTGGCTCAGTGGTAGAGCGCTTGCCTTGCATGCATGAGGCCCTGGGTTCGATTCCCCAGCACCACATAAGCAAAAAGAAAAAAAAGCCGGAATTGGCGCTGTGGCTCAAGTGGTAGAGTGCTAGCCTTGAGCTAAAGAGCTGAGGGACAGCATCCAGGCCCAGAGTTCAGGCCCCATGACAGGACCCCCCCCAAAAAAATGGCAGCCCAGAAGTAAGGCTTTGCTATCACATGTTCAAACCCAGTGGTGACAATTACTTCTTAGAACACGTTTCTTATGTATTATTCACTGCAGTCCGTTTATAAATATGCTCATCCAACTCCTTAGAATCTGTTGCCTTTTGGTCTGGATATCCTAGTTTGACTGTGAGTGAACCACATTTCATATCATGTTTGAAAATTCACCTAGAATGAATTAGTGTGAGTGCACGAGTTGTAGAAACAGTGAACTACTTCCCACTCATTGGTAAATAGCTGCCGAGCTCCATGCTTCCGTTGGCCCTGTATGTATGCCTCTCACTTCAGTCAGCTATGGTGTCTTCCTTTTCGGACTGTCCAACATGTTCACTATTCAGCAACCACAAGGTAATCTCCTGGCTTATCAGGAGAGATCTGTGAATATACTCACAAGAGAGCCATGATCCCTTTTAATTGGTGATTCTAACCATTGTTCTGAAATCTAGTAGGTTATGCAGACTTTTTAATTAATATGAATCCTGACTTTCACTGCTGTTTAATTTGATGCACACGGATGAAATACCCTTGGTTAAAAGCTACAGGAGAGGTTTTCTGCAAGTCCTTTGCTCCATTTTGCTATGATGTTCACTGTGTTGCCATTATTAAATATTAGTGTACCTTCTTATAGATCTTACTCACAAATGATGGATTGATATTTTCACTATAAGTACTTTTATCTCTTAAAAAGTAAATCTGGGCACTATAGGCGGTGCCACTTTTCAGTCCATATCAAGGAACACAGAGAAACCAAATATCAAAAGGGAAGAGTTTAAAAGCAGGAGTTTGCAAATGATAGTGCAGTTTAACTAGATTGTAGGTCAAAGAAGTCGGTCACATCTCTGATTCAGTGACATTCGACAGACATAATTACAGTAAGACAGCTACGTTCATGCCAACATGAATAGTTTCTTTCTTCAGATAACTGATCCCCAAGGATGGCAGAAATTATTTCCTTATGTATTCTACTGGCATTTGTTTTGTCAGAGCATAACAAATTATACATAAATCCTGTTTTATAAATGGTATGCTATGCTTTAAATACAACCCAATATGTCATTCTGTCAGAGATTAGCAATAGCAAACTGTTTTGTTGATTGATTCATTACCCTTAGTGCCCAATTGAAAAAAAAAGTTATTACTAAATTTATGATGCAAACTTTTCTTTAAAATAAATTATTTAAATATTTTAAGCTGAACTAATGAAAAAAGAATTTTTATTTATATTTTTTGCATGTTCAAACTGCTTCAAAGGCTCTGCCATGTCTTCCTCATCACCCTGATTATTCCCTATAGCACTGATGATGGATTACATGACTATATGAATGATGCTTGGTTATAATATGAAATTTGTGTGAGGGTATGCATAGCTTTTTAAATGGGATCTAATATCTTCCAGGAAATTCTGCAAGCTAACTTCATATCACCTCAGACTTCTTGCTTTCTATTTCCTCCCCATTTATCTTTACTTTTTAAATGTCTAACTGTCCTTCCTGAATTAGGAACACATGGCTTTGGCCAAGTCAAAAGATGTGCTTACTATGTAGAAGACTAAACTAAAAGATTACATCTAGACGGCTCCAGAGAATCTGAGGCAGAATTAAGCCACATTATCATCAAATATTTGACCTTTATCCTTTTTTTTTTCCTGGTATCAAATAACATTTCTGGCTTTGAGTGATTAAAATAGGTTTTCTTCTATCAGGTTTTGCATGGCTCATTTTTAGAGAAATCTACCATTTTAACCCTTTGGCCTGAAACCCTATCTTAACCTTGGTTTAATGACTTCCTAGTCAAGATTTTTATCACTGTACCTTCTGAAACCTAGGATAATTAACATGATTTCAAATGCTCGTATTTTCATGGTAGTAAACATTTGACCTGTCTTTTTTTTTCTTTGAACACAGAACTCTTTCCTTTCAATTTAGTCAAAGCCATACACTTGGACCTTTTCTGTTATTTTCTGCTTTGAGAGGTCAGATAAGGACAAAAATATGACCTCTCTGTGTGAATACACATGTGTTTCTTTTATCTTCTATGGATTACACAGGGACCTTCTGATGATTGAATATATTCCTATATGAGTCCCTGTTTTTGATTATTGGTGTAATTTCAACTCAGAAAAACCTCTGAGAAGATAATCAAAAAGAACCTCTTTACTATTATTCTGTTAATTTCCTAGAGTACACTCCCTATCTCTTCTATAAAGGAGAGCTCAGAAAAAAATAATTAGAACTAAAGTTAGTAGTCTGCTCAGGTTTTGTCTAACCAAAGGCTTTAGGATCTACAGTATTCTTTTTCTGTGTGTGTATGTGTGTGTGTGTGTGTGTAGTTACTACTTGAGCCACAGCTCCACTTCATTTTTGTTTTTGATGGCTATTTGGAGATAAGAATGTCATGGACTTCCTGCCCTAGCTGGCTTTGAACTGCAATTTTTAGATTTCAGTCTTATGAGTAGCTAGGATTACAAGTGTGAGTTCATTGGTGCTCAGCTTTGCAGTGTTAATTCTTGAGGTTGACATCTTTAATTTTAGTTTTGTTTTTCTGGTTATGATTTTTCTCACCATATCTATCAAGGTTTAGACTAATTAAATACCATTATACATCATTAATAATATAACTATATTATCTCCTAGACATTAAAAATATTGGCCCAAATCAACTTTTACACAAAATTTAATATTTCTGAAAAAATCTAGGTCTCTTTGGTCATTGAATTTATACTAAGGACACGAACAAAGCAACAAGCTTGTCTTGAAATCTTTTAAACTGGGTAGGAAGGAATGAACTTCTCTGAAATGGTCTGAAGAAAGCACTAAATCTAAGTCAATAGAATTCACTGGAGTACATTTAGCACTAAATAAAAATTGAAGGCTTGGACAATAACCTAAAAAGAAGTAACTTGAGAATCCTAAGGCCAGCTGAACACTGTGCTGTCACAAAAATCCCAGTTAAGTGGAAAATAAAGTTGAATCTGTGTGAGAGCCAAATTTTATATCTTTTTTAAACATTTACAAAATTTTAGGACCTTTATGTTAAAAGTTTAGATATAGATCTCTTAAACCTTAATAATGTCTTAAACCTGTCTTTCAGACAAAGACAGAGTTTTTAATAAAAGTCCAGTGAAGAAAAAAAAATTTCTAAGCAAAAGCAGTGGATATATTCTAGTACTAAATCTACATGATCCATGATAAGAGAAAAACACATGGGTATTGAAAAAGGACACTATTGTCAGAGGCAGTAGAAGCCAAGTTTGTCCTGTTTAGGATTTAAGTTGATTAAAAAAATATACCTAGGGAGGGAGGGAGACAAGATGGCGGAGGAGAAGCTGGAATCTGAACAAGCTCTCGCATAGAAAGCAGTTTTAGAGTTCCAGTGAACAGTCCTAAGCCAGAGAAACACACCAAGTGTGCCATCACAGGACGGAGAGTTAGACAAGAGAGGGGAAGACAAGGCAAAAAAGACACATCTGAGCGCTCTTCAGCAGCCGCCGGCGGCTGCGGCGGAAGGGTCGCAGTGGAGAACGCAGCCGGGCGATACCTGGGCGCTCACACAGAGAGTCCGGGACGCAGGAGCCAGACGCAGC
>NW_012267422.1:2626467-2741734 GCF_000151885.1 Dipodomys ordii | reverse complement strand
TGGGATGGGGGGAGGGGGGAGGCTGGGAAGGGATGGGAAGGGTAAACAAAGGAGGAGGCTGCAATGCTTGGTAAGAAATGTATGCATTATCCTGCCCATGCAATTTTAACCCCTCTGTACAGTATGTTCACAAATAAAATAAAATAAAATTAAAAAAAATATACCTAAGAAGTAAAATTATTAATAGTTCAGATAGTTCTAAAATCTTTTTTTGTATTGTTAGCGCTGAATGGACAGAAAGCATCTCATAAAAATTTAACGCATGTCATTGCCACCACTCAATTTTTTTGTTATTTGTCTTTCTGTCCGTTCATATGCTTAAGCAGGGCATTAATCTATGTCTAAATAAATAAATCTCAGATTAAGTTCCTCCTGTAAATTGAAGATTTAATAGGAGGTTTAGAAGAGTACTTAAAGGAACAAGCAAACAAATAACAACAAACAAACAAACAGAAAAACATCATTGTATGAAGGGAAGTAACATTGGGCAGAGCAAGACACTGAAATGAGAAAGGCATTGAACTAAAGTCATACAGAGATTTGGGCTGACATCTTAGGGAGACCTGAGTTGGGATGGTCCCACAGATTTGTCCTAAATTGGGAGAAGAGGCCTTGCATCTTTTCATTAATCATCTCTCCTGGACTACCCCTACTGAGACACCCTGCCACCCAAGCCTTCCTTCCTGGAGAAGGACACTCCTGTTGCCCACAGAGATGCAGTTCTGAACCATTAGCTTAAACAGTAGAAGCTATGGTCTTCAATGAGTACTGTCACAGCTTCCATCCATAGACTTCAAAACCACTCCTCCAGTCTTCTGGGTGAGTTGGTTGATTCAGGAAGAAGATAAATGTCAAAGAAGATGGTAACTACTGCTATCCATGGGATGCCTTGAACCAGGACCCTAAGTCAGTCTCTCTCTCTGTCTCTCTCTCTCTCTCTTTCTCTCTCTCTCTCTCTGTATATATAGATATACATATATGTATGTATGTACACACACATATATATGTATATACATATATATACATTAATTAATTATACACACACATTTTTTTTTGTCAGTCATGGGGCTTGAACTCAGAGCCTGGGCACTGTCCCTGAGCTTTTTCACTCAAGGCTAGCACTGTACCACTCTGAGCTGCATTTCTGTTTTTCTGGGGGGGGGGGTTCATTGGAGTTAAGAGTCTCACAGATTTTCCTGCCTGGACTGGCTTTAAACTGTGATCTTCAGATCTCAGCCTCCTAAGTAGCTAGGATTACAGGCGTGAGCCACCAGCATTCAGTTCCCTAAGTCTATAGGCTATGGTAATTTACTGTAATTTTCCATAGCCTCCATAGTTTTTCCCATCAAAGGTCACTCTACACAAGATCTATCTACCAGTTTACATGACACAACTCATTGGACCAAGGCTGCTTACATTGCAGTGTGGTCCTCCTCTGGAACCCCTTTATGGCACTCAGAATTTAGAGCCTCCTGTGTCCCTCAAGATTTTGGAATAATATGGTAAAATCAAATGCCTTCAGAACATAGAGCTGCCAGACAGTGTATTTCTTTCTTCTTAATGGGGGTGGGGGTAGATGAGAGAATTTGTCTTTATGTTTACCAAGTAGAAGAATGTTCCAGAGTCTCATAAAGTTTTGCTGATGCACTGAGGCCTGAAATCATCACCAATGCTCTGAATACTTCATGCTTCCTCTTAAAGAAAAACAAACTTTCCAAATCATACTTATAGCTTTGGAAGTAATCAGACTCTTCTTACAGAGTAAATGAATTATGGAAATACGAATGACAAAACAAAAAACAAAATTTTTAGGAAAAGGAACTGTTTTGAACCAGATTGTTTTACACACCACCTAAGACTTATAGGAATGTTGGTTTTTGAGAACATGAGTGTGATGATTAGCAGTATTTCATATAGTTGGTTGAATTATCTTCCTTTTACTTCTTTATCCTTTTGAAGAACATTCCATTTTTTTAATATTTTTTATTGTAAAGATACTGTACAGAGGTTTTACAGTTACACGAGTAAGGTAATGAGTACATTTCCTATCAAGCATTGTTACCCCCTCCTTTGTTTTTCCCCTACTATCCCTTTTTTTTAACCAAATATTTTTAAAATTTATTGTTATGCCAGGTATTGTTTGTTATAGGTTTGGCTACTATACCCGTGAACAAAAGGGCTAATTTCTTTCCCTCATGTTGCTCATGTCCCGGTAGAGATGAACAAACACATGATTTTTTAGCTATTTATCTGAGTATGTATCTGAAAACCATTGATATCTGAGCATGAAGGAAAAATTGAGTTAAAATAGACATTAGTAATCCAGCTATTCATTCCATATTCACCATGAAGAAATATTGTGTGCCAAATATCACATTAGTTCTTTTAAGCGAAGACATCTTCTTGTCCTTTCAGTAAACATCTTCACTGACAGCCCTTTAAAATTCATTTTTGATGGAAAAATAAAAAATGTCATGGCTTTGTTAATAGGTGACATCTTTAAAACCTTCATTAACAAATTTACAGAATAACCAGGTTTCCGTTTCAAAATGGAAATACCCTGTATTTGTTACTTATTTTTGTTTTTTTTTTTTTGGTTTTTTTGGGGGGTTCGGTTGTGGGGCCTGAACTCTGGGCCTGGGCGCCGTCCCTCAGCTCTTCAGCTCAAGGCTAGCACTCTACCACTTGAGCCACAGTGCCACGTCCGGCTTTTTTTCTTTTTGCTTATGTGGTGCTGAGGAATCGAACCCAGGGCCTCATGCATGCAAAGCAAGAGCTCTACCACTGAGCTACCTTCCCAGGCCCTACTTAATGTTCTTATAACAAATTGTTATGTTCTTAACAAATTTATTGTCTTAGGCATTATTATTATTATTAGTGGAGCTAGGTGTGTGGGTTAGAAACCTTAGATGGTTTCCAGGTAGAAACTATATTTTCCACCTGGAAACCATTCTACCTTAGTAGAATCATAAGGTCTGAAGATCTTTCTGGAGGATATAAAAGAAGACATTTTTATGGCTTTTTCAACTTCTAGAATTTGTTCCTTTTCATTTATTTGTGGCTCCTTGCTGTGTTCTACCTCTCTCTACCACATATAAGCCCAGTTTGATTATGTTGCCCCCTCCCCTCAAAAATAGAAAATACAGGATAAATCCTCTCTTTAGGCCAGCTGATTAGTGAATTACATTTCAGCCTTTATTCCCCTTTGCCATATAGTTTCCAATATCTACTGTATTCAGGCACAAGTTGTGAACATCTTCAAGGCCTGTTGTTTTCTGCCTGTCATATAGCCATGGGCAACAGTGGATATCATCATCTTGCCAGGTTTCTGATGGTTTAGCCTTAGGATGCAGTTATCATGGGTATTTTTGCACTCAGAGAGAAAATATAGGTTAACAAATGACTATCACCCAGCATTTACTCCTAACTATTTTCAGTGTCTCCTTGGAGGCCAAACATTTACTACCTGGTCTTGCAGATCTTGTCCACAGAAGCCTAGAGTACCATCGTAAGCTTTATTGACATTCTGTTCAGAGAGAATAATTTAATACAATTCATCGGGAGGAACGCTTGAGGAAATCTTTCTAAAGAAAGACAATCATAAGCTTGGAAGAAAGACAGGTTGTATCTTGGCTTCCTAAGTGCAAAGAAGCCATCCTTTCTTAACCCAAATAAAATGGTAATTCTGTTCAGATGAATTGAGATGGGTATTTATTTGAAATCAGAAATGATACCATCTTACTACCAAGTACATGGAATTTGCTTCGTGTACTGTAATGCAGACTGCACAAACTTCAGAAGAGAGTTTTTCTTGGCAAATCAGGTCTTGAGCCACTTGATCTAAGAAGTAAAGATTTAGACAAAGGAAAAGGAAACACATTGACTATCTAAAGTAAGGAAACTCTCCAATCAGGAAATCAAACTTTATAGACTCGATAATACCATTGTTGATATTTTTAATTAAATGAAATTACTCTCCAGAGACAAGAATAGTTGGAGGGTTCTTCTCATAAAACAGAAAGTTGATGTCGAATATGTACAACAAGATGAAAATCTACTAAGTGTTTTCTATATGGAATTAGTTAGAATCTGTTAAAAAATTAATAGCACATTAATTATTAATATAAAATCATGTTTAAAATAATTTGGAAGTATTGTGGCTACTTTTATCTTTGGATGATTGAAATGAAAGTTTTTATTCCAAATAGAGATAAATGTTAAGAATGGGAATGCTATTCTTGTATTACTATTTCTGTCATGTCAGAAAATATAGTTATACACACATATAAACTTTTCATTGTAGCTTTATTTCCTTTGGCTTTTCTACTTACAGACGTTTCTCCTCATTCTTCCTTTCCAAAATTGCATTTTTAAGACTAGTTTCTAAGTCTTCACAAATGGCACAAAATTTATTTTATTTTTATTGCTGAAGGCTTTATTTATTAGATGTTTGTTAAAAAATTGGTACGATATGGGTGATTTGCAGCATTCTTTATTTTCATGCTTGTACTTGGTACTTCTACTGTGGTTTTACCTTTGGAAAACATACTTTGGCATTATCAAAATCATTAGCTTTTATTTCACTTTGGAAAACAGGTTAAATTAAGAACTATTGGCAACAGGAGATTGAAATGCAAACTTACAATTTGTACAGAAATCATCTATGTCTGAAATCCTTGATGTAACATATTTACTTTTACCAATTTGATCACAGCTTGGCTGGTTGTTCATACTCCTGGCAGTGCTTCTAGAGCTCAGAAAACTGATTGTGATCTTAACCCATTGTTCTTCTTTCTGACAGTGTTTATAGTTTTCAAGAGCACATTCTTTCCCTGTGCAGTGAGCATAGGAATGGAGACCTTAATTACCACCTGGGTTTTGTTGCTTCATGGCAGGCCATAACTTTGCAGATCTAGAGGAAGCTTTAGAGAAGACAAGTCCTGGATAATCACTGACATTCAGCCTCAGTCTTCCCATCCTCTCCCCTACTCTGAGAAGAGTTGAGTGAGCTGCTCTAACATAACTTTATCCAGCTGTGGAGGAGCTTTCTGTATGGAAAACCATAGAAGAGTATAAAGAGAGAGAAATTCACCCTGATTTTTTTTTGTGTGTGTGTGTGTGTGTGGTTTTTGCAGTCCTTATGTAGACCCTGGGCTTCAGTGTGCATACCTTTCTCCTTGCCTAAGAATGTGGCTTCAGTTTACCAGGAAAAGGAAGCTTCTTTATATAGTGATATGGTCATGTGAATAAATTAAGTATCTGCTGGGATGAATGGACGTAAGAGAGAGAATAATGTTATGGATATAATATTCCACTTTTTGGGGGCAAGATAGTATTCATTTCTACCCAACCCATTTGCTCTAAACAGGTACCCAGAATA
The DNA here is from genome assembly GCF_000151885.1 of Dipodomys ordii. Taxonomy (NCBI): domain Eukaryota; kingdom Metazoa; phylum Chordata; class Mammalia; order Rodentia; family Heteromyidae; genus Dipodomys; species Dipodomys ordii. Next base: position 2,736,354 of record NW_012267422.1, on the reverse strand, counting down.
GATAAAATAGGAAAAGAGAACTTTAAATAGATCTATTCAGGCTCAACACACTGATAGAATCTTCTGGAACCAGTAATGAAATAGAGAGCAATGATATAAGAGTTGAAGTAGAAATCTGTTAGAACGGCATTCAAAGGAGTTACAGGCCAGATCCTGAGGAGCCTGCAGGTACCAACTCTGGTCTAGAAGCCAGAGCCTAGTAAGTACTCTGAGTCTCAAAAGGCATCTTATCCTCCACCCCACCATTCTGTCCAAAGCTGAAATGAGCTTCGGACAAACTGCCTGCCTTGGTCTAGATGAACTAAAGGAGCGCAACAGATGTTTTGGTAAGGTGGTCTTGCAATATTCTCAAGTTCATTTCAATGCAATGGTCTTAACCTGCCATTATAAAACCAACTTTTGTAATGAGGTCAAGAAGATGAAGATGAATGGCTAAAATCATGAACTCTAATAACAACAGATGCTGGAGGGGATGTGGACAGAAGGGAACTTTACTGCATTGTTGGTGGGAGTGTAAACTTGTTCAACTACTTTGGAAAGCAGTATGGAGATTCCTCAAAAGACTCCACATAGAGCTCCCCCATGACCCAGCAATCCCACTTTTGGGCATTTACCCAAATGTTTACAAACAAGACCACACTAAAGCTACCAGCATGACTATGTTTATTGCAGCATTATTTACTATAGCTAAGACATGGAACCAACCCAGATGCCCCTCAGTAGATGAATGGATCAAGAAAATGTAGTATATATACACAATGGAATTCTATGCCTCCATCAGAAAGAATGACATTGCCCCATTTGTTAGGAAATGGAAAGGCTTGGAAAAAATTATATTAAGTGAAGTAAGCCAGGCCCAAAGAAACATAGGTCCCATGGTTTCCCTTATTTGCAATATTTAGTATATGTCTGAGTCAAGCAGAAAAGGTCAGATAAGGTGATGTTAGGAAAATGAACCCTAAGATATGTATTCAAATGTTTTTTTTTCTTTCATGCGATTGTTTCTAACACATATATAAGATTATTTCTTTGTTGCTTTGTATGTCCCTCCCCCACAGTATAACCCCTGCTTTCACTGTATTTGATGTTAGTATAATTTGTTAGGGGAAGTAGATGAGGATAGGCACAGGTTTAAAGAAAAAATCAATGGCAGCCCCCAAAGAAACCAAACAAATACAAAACAAAAACAAAAAAAAACCTTCCAAGTTCAGTTATAAGAGAAGTGAAACAGAATACCTAGAGGAATGAGACAACAGAATCAGAGTGTGTCTTGATTCATTAGATATACGGAACTTACTCCTGACACATACACACACACACACACACACACACACACACACACACACCACATGGAGTCTTAACAAATGTTGGACACATACTAAATCTTGAAGAATGCCTCTCTCTGAATTTCACTAAATAGATCTCATTGAAATTGATTCTGGATATTTCACAATAAAGAATTATTTTTTAATCTCTCTTTTTTTTCAGTAAGCTACTTCATGAAGCTTTTCTGTCTGTGTCTAAACATTGTTATGAAGTATACAGTGAAAGACAAAAGTACTTTCACTATTGTTTGATCAATGGTAGGACTGGAGATAGGGAGACACATTTGAGTAGTTGCTGAATTGATGTAGTTCCAGTCAAAAGGCCCCATAGCAGGTGTGATAGAAGAATAGCTATCAGGACAGGAGGAAAGCTATAGGCCTTGACCTGTATAAATTTGTGTTGGCTTGATATAACATAAATAACTTCATCACCTCTCGGATCCTCCCTTTCCTAATACATAAAGTACTTTTTCATGCCTGCATGGAGGACTAGAAACAATATATGCAAATACTTCTGCAATTCCTGGCACATAATTACTGTTCACCTAATGTTAGCCATGTTAAAGTCAAGGGACATATGTATAATGCTTCTATGTGAAAAATGAAATGAAAATTGTCTGGTAATCGATTCTATTTTTGAGGAGCAAGATGATTAAAAGACAATCTTTGGAGCTGCAGGGACCCAATATTTGAATAAGGTATTTGAATAAAAATTGAATATAAATATGTTTTATACATAGTGCTAAGCATCTAGATGTTTGTGACTAAATTAATGGAATTTTATTTTCAGCCTTCATGCACACAGTTGAAATTGTGAATATTCCATAGCCTGTGACCTGACTCCTGTTTTGGCCACAGATGAATGTTTTGTTGAGACATAGGAGTAAGCAAGATGCATCTAAGTATTTATTTAGTGTTTCACCATTTTCAAATTGTACTCACTGCACAAATTCAGCCTTGGGTCCTTTTATAATTGGCACATACTATTTTCTCTGAATGTAGTATAAGTTTAGCTAAACTGTAGCTTCTTCTTCTACAACTTGTGGTTTAGCTGCTTCTATATTGCATTTTTATGTATTTTATGTTTCTATAGTGTAATGTAACATAAATATTTTTAAGACCATCCACTTTTTAAGTAAGCTACAATTAAGTATTTTGATATTTTAAACCTTTTTCTTGTGGAAATGACTTTAAGATGTTAGTCTGACTTTTATTTGGCCTAGAATAAGAACCATTAGAAGATATTTTAATGGAAAAATCACAAGGAGAAAAATTATGGACCAGGAATAGACAGTCGAAATATTCAGGAAATGCAACAAATACAAATGTCATGTTGTGTATTTTGAATGCAGGGCCTTACTCTTCTTCTTTACAACTTAGAACCATGCCTTTAGTCCTTTTGAGTTCTGGTATTTTGAGATACAGTCTTGGTTTCTGCCAGGTCAAGTCAAGTGGTTGCACCATAATCTATCTTCCATAGAGAAAATAGACATTTTACTGCCCAGCTTCTTCCCTTTAAGATGGAGTCTCTTAGACTTTTCTGCCTGGCCTTGCCTAAAACTATAGTCCTGCCCAAATCTCAGTCACCACATAGTTCAGATGATAGGTGTACATCACCATACTCAGCCATTGACTGAGAAAAGCCTTCGTGATTTTCTTTGCTTGAGCTACCCTCAAATTTTCAGCCTTCCAAATAGCTAGGATTATAGGTGTGAGCACTTGTGCCTGGCTATATTGATTTATTTTAATATTGTGTTGCTAGTTAAATCTGAACACCAAAAGAAGGTAGAGAAGTGAGCAAACGCCAGTATAGAAAGGAAGTACAATACACACACAATAAAAGAGAGCTTTGTAGCCCTTACAAACAGAGATGCACAAACCAGCTGGATGATAGACTTCCTGTGAGATAATCTGCTAGAAAGTGCTAATTATATAATCTTGGCTGCTTTCATATTGACTTACCAATGACTACCTTCCATCTTTCTGCACATAGGGAGATGGTCTCCTCTCTTCATTTTCAGGACATTCCAATTGACTCCTTTCAGTCACAGCTTCCTTCTTCTTCATTATTATTTATTCATAAAATGTTTCTTGTAATAACTTCAGTGTGTCTCCCAGAAGTCTGAGTTATGATCATGTCCGTATCCTAGAAGCTGCTGCTCTACTACGTTTGGCTTCCTTTGCACAGTGAGATGTCTTCAGGGAGATTCGTGCATTTGGGTTTCCATTTCCTAGATAACCAGTCACTTCTCCAGTCATAGTTCTTACTAAAAAAACAATAATCAAACCAACAAATTCCGTAGTATTTAAACAGTTGTGCACTGTGTTCTCTTTGCTTTTTAAGATCTTTTCATCCAGGTTTTTATAAAACTATACAACCTTTTTCTCCCTTTGACTGCAATGAGCCCTTCTCCTCTTTGCCTCCTTTGAAGGTCACCTTCTCATTCCACACTCAGATCTTACAGCTTTCTTTTCTTGTTTTGGTTTTGCTTTGTTTTGTTTGCCAGTCTTGGGGCTTGAACTCAGCCTATCCCTGAGCCTATTAGTGCTCAAGAGCTCTACCACTTGAGCCAGATGCCATTTCTGGAATTTACTGTTGGGAGGTGAGGAGGGAAGGGATGGTAGAGGGAAAACAAAGGAGAGGGTAACAATGCTTGATAGGAAATGGATTCTTTACCTCATTCATGTAACTGTAACCCCTCTCTACAGTATCTTTATCTATCTATCATATATATATATATATATTAAACCATATCCTTTGTTGACATGTCATTATAATTAACATAAAGTAAAACCATAAATATTAAAAAAGAAAGTAAACCTATGTTGAATCAGGGCCTTCACCTGTCTAAGCAGGTCAGCTCTCCCAATGTAAGAATATTGTCATTAGTCACCAAAAGAAATCCAGATTTTTTTTATCTTTTATGTTTCCAGATTATTTATGTGTGTACACACACACACACACACACACACACACACATTGGTGGTGGTACTGGAATTTGAACTCAGGAGATCATACTGCTAGGCAAGGTCTCTAGACTCAGGGGGAAAAAAAGAGCTCTTTTGCATTTGTTTTTCGGATAGGTTCTCTCCCCCACCCCATCCTCTTAGTACTGGGGTGCTGGGACTTGAACTCAAGGCCGCCCCAGCTCTAGCAAGTCTTTTTCTGCCCATGACTGACACTCTGTCTCTTGAGTCTCACCTTCACTTCCAACTTTGGCTTGTCAATTGGAGATAAGGGACTCAACGATTTGTCTGCCCCAGCTGGAACTGAACCCTCAAATCTTCTGGCCTCAGCTTCCTGAGTGGTAAAAGCCACCAGCACCCAACTCAGATTAGGTTTTATGCTGTTGTTTTAAGCTGGCCTCTGAACACATGGTCCTTTTATTTCCATTTCCTGAATGACAGGCATTACAGCTGGAATCATAGGCATTCACCACCTCTTCTGGTTTGTTTGATAAGTCACATTCTTGTTTACTTGTTTTTCAGGGCTACTCTCTAACTGAGATCCTCCAATCTTCACCTCCCAAGTATCTAGGATTGTAGGAATTCACTGTCGCCCCAGTCTTGTGTCCTGTTTTTATTATTATCATCATAATCAGGTTTTTTCCCCCTTCACACATGTAGTATACAAATGATGACCCTGAGCTGTCCTCCCGCCCCGTTCCCCAAATAAAGAATTTATCTGGAATATTCCTATCAGATTAGTTTCCTAACAAACACCACTTCAGAGGCTAGTCAGGTTCTCATATGCCTGTCCTTATTCTGTATTGAGATTTGACTATTGAACATTCATGGTTTTTTCTTCTCCACCCTCTAGTTCATGTGTGTTTTCCCCTAATGCATGTGTTCTGTTCAGTATAAACTAGGCATGAATGATACCACACTGCCCAGCGTTTTCTGTCTATTTCCTCCCTTAGAGTACCTCCCACATGTTCACTGCCCATTAAAAATTCAGCTAAATATCAGCTAAGCAAATTTTACCCTCCCTGCCTTTTTAAATCTTTGCTAATCTTCACAAATTGAATGGTTCTGTTCTTTGCAACTCTAGTAAATATCAAGCACACAAGAAATACTACCTGATATTTTTGAATACCCTGTCTGTTTACCTTATCCACAGTAGGTATTTAGCAGAATCTAGTAACTGATTTTGCTACTAAATAACACTCACTCATACTTATATCTCCTTTTATCCCTGTAGATAGACCTCTCCTAAAGCTTAATATTTCATTCTCATTTCTCCCACAGATTTCTAAAACCTATCATGTTCAGTCTTAAATATTAGACTACAAACACAACTTTAGCTTTGCTATTCATCTCAATCCAAAATGGTTTTTGAAGGAAGCCACTTGTGGATTTAGTTTAAGGTGACAAAAATCCAAGTTGGCCCAGGCTAGTTCTATTTTGTATCATTTGTCCTGAAGTAATTATTTACCATATCTACTTTCACTCTTCAATTTCTCCTGGTTCTGATGATAAGTTATATAGTTATTGACTTACACTATTTGTCTGGAAAATGCCTTTCTTCCCTGATGTGCATTAAAAAGAAACACTGTAATATTTTAATCATGTGTCATTTATTATTGACCCAGTATAAAAGCTCAGGAGCATTTTTATTAAAGAACTGAATTTTTGTGCTTCAGGTCAGAAATGTGTTTACTCCAGGATGGCCTTGCAATGTTTTCATGTGCCATCTTAGATGATGTGCAGTGAAGTGTGAGGTTGGGCTGAGGTTTATGAATTTATAATAGGTGCCATGCTGGGAAGAGCTGAAGGCAGATTGTTGTATATGACTGAAGGAAACCACAGAAAGAGCTTTCAGAGAAAGAGGCACTAACTGGCCTGCACTTGACCTGAGTTACAGCTAACTGAGAAAAGGAAGCACTTCTGAATTCAACTGAGTTCAACCAGGGCATAGCCAGGTAGCAGAGGGAAAAGGTGGATAAAGTTATGGGCTTGGAGGAAGGACCAAAGAGCCATTCATATCTTGTATGTTAGTGCTAACCACACGGAAAAGACTTAGCTGCACTAGTTAAAAAACTCCTCTGAGATATTATGGCTTTTTAAAACCTCTTGGCACAATTCCATTTCTAATCCAGAAATCTTTCCAATATGGGATCTCAAATTTCAGTAAGGGATTTGCTGTCAAATGTTTTGGTCCTGATTCATGGTAAATTTTCACCTCATACGTAGAAAACTTTCAGATTAACCCAGAAAAAAATAACATGTAAGAACAGTTGAAAGCAAGTTTGAAAATCTTTAAAAAATCATGTGAAATTTTCTGTTAATTATTTAAAGAAAAAAAAAACCAACCTGTATATTATTGTGTTCCTAGCACCTTGTTAGGCTCATCTAGTTTGCCATTTAATTTCTATGCAATGGCATAGCTACTGGATGATTATTTTCAGTAATTGGGCTCCTTCCCAGGTGTGTTTGCTTTGTCTTATAGTAGGCTCCAGGTGAGCAGATCATCAGTGCACCTCTGTCTTCATTTGCTATTCTTCTTGGTGGGTTCTGATGGACAGGCCATCCTTGCAATCATATTTCTGCCTCCGAAAGCTGTCAATTTCGGTCTGAAATATCACAACTAAAGGTTCATTTGTCTTGTCAGAGTTCAAAAGGGCACTGAGGTTTTATCCCTAGCCCCCTGTCCTTGCCTTGCCTAATAGAACAATTCTGCATTGTCCCCTGGACTTCAGCCTCAAATCCTGGGTGGGGAGAAACTCCAGCTGACTTTGCCAGCACAAAGATGTGGGAGAGTAGAAGGGATGGGAAAAATGAAACTTGAAGGTATTAATTTTTAAACTCCCAAACCAGTTGCTGTACCTGTCACTTTAGGCTTCTGAATTTCATTAGTGTTGACAGAGATGAACGGCACATCCTAATTGAGGGCTTGCACCTGCAGCTCGACAGCAGTGGCTTCTTTATTGGCACGCAGATAAGGCCTGCTCCCAAGATCCGGTGTTCTGGGAAGCAGCCACCATTTCTATAGAACGTGAAGTAAGAAGGAGGTAACTAAATCAGCCTCCAAAGACAGTCTTTCCCTTCTCGCTCCCTGATTTTCTTAGTCCCTCTTCTGTGTCCCTTTTGTCCCAGTTTGTAAGCCCATAGAGTATCAACTGAAGAGAAAAAGTAGATGGGGGAAGGCGAAGAAAAATAGAGAATAGGAATGTATTTTATAGTGACCAAGAAAATGCATACTGGACCTCACTGAAATTTTTCAATTTTTATATTATGTCTCCAGATAATAATAATTGATCAGGATTTGTTGTCAAATGGTCTGGAGTCTTAATATAATGTTGCCATGCAAACCAAAATATAACTAATCTGGAGTCATAATATGACTGCCATGCAGTTTACTAGTTGGTATGAAGGAGTTGCTTTGTGACACCATAATACCTACATGTATAAATGGTGACTACAAAACTTCATACTTATACATCTAAGCTATCTGGTATACTTTGATGGCACTTAAACTATTTTAGATAGTTCAAAAGAATTCAAAATAATTATATACATTTGATACATTATGACTATAAACCTATACATATTTAGTACTGCCAACAAATAGCCACACTTCGCGTGTATTAAACATTCAGTAACTGCTTATTTGTAACAAAATAGCTTTAATATAGAATTTCTATTGCATTTGTTAATAAATGCAATTTGCTAGTTCATTTTACTATAAACTCTATTTTAACTTAATGGATATTAATTGTATGGTGTTAGAAGCATCATTGTGATAGTTCCATGCATACATATAATATGCTTAGATCATATTCATCCTTTCTGTTCTCTTTATTACCACCATCCCACATCCACTTTCAAAATCTTCCTTGGAGTTTTAAAAATGGATTTCATTATGACCTTTATATGCACACATACATACAGAGTAAGATCAGTGTGCTGGAACAATTTCTTGCTGATATTTCTATTATATGTGCAATTTTTGTATAATTATTTAATTGGAAATCAATTAAAGCAGTATTTTTATAGACTGATGGTCAGATATTTTGATTGGGCACTTAACAAGAAAAGTATTCAAATGACTTGTAACTGTAATGGGGGAAAACATTTCGGAAAACCACTTTGCAAAACTGATTTTCCAGTGTGTAATGAAGGCATATTCTATCACTTCCAGGTCTAGATATGTGTTCTAGAAAATGAATGCATACTTAGAAATGAGGATAGACATAAAAATTGTAGGAGCAAATCTCAAAACAACTACCAAGTGGAAGCAACTGTAGCATTCTCAATAGGAAAAGAGATGCATTATGGATAATGAAAATGATTAAAGTGCAGTTTTAAACAGCAAAATCAATAGTTTGTATCAATATAAGCTTTGACTTTTAAAAAGAAGAGAGACAGAAAGAAATGAATAAATCTTGTATGAGTATTAAAAAAGCCCTAACTGCTTTGTATATGGTAAGGTGTTTAAATAGTAAAGCCATAAATACTAGTATGAAAGTCAAGCTAATGGTTATTTTAAGGAGACTTGAGGAGGAAGAGCTTGAGAGTGGGGTAACGTTGGATTCCTTCACCTGGATAGTACTTACATGTATATTGGTACTTTATATATTTTTCCTTGTTTGTGTTGTTTTCCATAATAAGACTGTATATTTTAAAAGCTGTACATTTAGTTCTTTCCTCACTTCCATGAAATCTCCCAAAACGAAGCATTGACAGCATCTTTTGTAAAAATCTAATCTGAGATATTTCTGTCATTAAACTCTTAGTTATAGTTACATCCCATGCCTTTCTGCCTGAGTTCTCCGAATAATGTCTTGACTTTCAAGTCAGAATTAAAAAGCCCCTATTTTATACCACAGTATTTGCAAAAGAAGCATATCTCTTGGAGAAAATAATCTCTGTCCACTGGTAGCATGGGGTTTGGGTAAGAAACTATTTTGTGTCATGTGTTTTTACTTTTAGGCACATGATAGTGGATATGACAGACAAGGTCTTGCCTACTGGGAATTAATTAGGGGAAATAACATGCAAAGAAGAAGGTATAAGGCTACACAGGCTTATATGCCTCAGCTTCAAGTAGAATAGACTAAGAGCAGATGCAAAATTAATTGGGTTGTTGAGAAAGCAAGTGTTGACTTCATGGGGGAATCTTTTTGATAAATATAGTTAAATACTGACTTTACCATTATTGACTGTAAGAGTCAGTAGCAACATCTCTAAGATGTAAGAACAACTCCATATAGCAGCAACTGGACCAACTGTCCACTGGTTGAATGATATTAAACTTGCTTTGTGAGAATTGTTTCATTAACTGGGTATGATGTTATATGCTTGTAGTCCCACCTGTCTAGGAGTCATAGTTGGGCGGATTATGATCTCAAGCTAGCCCCAGTTAAAATATGAGATCCTATCTAAAAAATGCCTGAAGCAAAACAGACAAACAAAACCAAAACATCTAGGGCATAGCTCAACTAGTAGACTGTCTGTCTAGTGAGTGAAAGTCCTTTAGTTATTATGGAACTCAATGAAAAACATAAACACCATTAGAAATTATAAGAAAGTCAATAAAATAAATGATTCAAAGATTACTGACATTAATTTTTAGTTGCATGGTCCACATAGATATTTAAAAGAGCTATAACATGAGAACATTTGAAAAACAATTACTAAATGAAATCTGACCTTTGAATTATGACCTGCTTCCAAAAAGAAAAGTGTAGGCTGGAAGACAAATTGGACACACACAAATTGGGTTTGCAGTATTGCAGGGACACTTAAGAGCCAGAGATTAAGAAAAAGAAAGGTGCTAATGCAACTTGTGGCTAAAAGTTTCACGGACCTCTCATCTCACACAAAAAAAATAGTTTATGATCAGAGCAAAGATAAAGTGTAAAAACAGCATCTGGTTTCTATGTTTTCAGCGTTTACTTTTTACCAGTAAATAGTATGTATGCTGCAATTTTGCAAATTAAAGGTAAGTGTCTGAGAACTAAGCTGCATTGGATGATTAAAGACTGAATCTAAAAAAGCAACTTCACTCTTGATGGCATTCGAGGAATAAACACATGCTTATATTAATGGATATCTGGGCAGAACTTGTAAAATAGAAAATGCAAATTTGGAAATATTAGTATCTTCCTATACTAGTATAGTTTGGTATTCAGCACTGGTTTTTAGTTTCTGGAATGGACATTAACATTATTTTGTTTTATTATTTTTTAAGGTCATAACAGTTTTCAACGGGGATACTGTCAATAGATCAATGCTAGGAAATGTCTTAAGCATGGATACCATACTATGCAATCACCAGCAAGCTGAGACATCTTAAAAATAGTCTCATTTCTCTTGTCTTCAATATCTTCCTCTTTAAGTCAAATAAATGTTTCTCAGTCTTAAAAATCCTTTCAGATCAACTCTTATGTGTCTTGTAATGAGAGTTTGTGTGTGTGTGTGTGTTGTATATATTATTTGTGAGCAGTGGCTGGTCCAACTTTTCAACAGAAGGTGCATTATTCTGATATCTTCAGAGGGTGGTCTATAGTATAGTAGAGTGGGAATAACATGTCAGTAGAAAACCTCAAAATTAGGTCTGTGCCTGGTAGTTTCATCTAACGTTACTGACAACAATTTCTACATTGGTAACTTGAGAGTTCCAGATCCTTCCTGTTACAGAATCAAGATTGGTCACAATGGTGAAAGAACTCTGATGAAAGAACACAATAAGACCATGAGATATTGTGGAAATAAGTGATTTGTGTTCTGTGTAAGTTCAATCTATATCTATATCTATCTATCCTTGTACTCTATGTAAATTCTCTCTCTCTCTCTCTCTCTATATATATATATATAGGTTCATGAGAAAATGGATTATATATTGGGCTGGGAAGGTGGCTCAGTGGTAGAGTGCTTGCCTTGCATGTACGAGGCACTGGGTTTGATTCCTCAGCACCACATCAGCAGAAAAAGCTGGAAGTGGAGCTATAACTCAAGTGGTAGAGCACTAGCCTTGAATTTCAACTGAGCTGAAGGACAGCGCCCAGGCCCAGAGTTCAGGCCCATGACCGACAAAAAGAAGGATTATATATGATAGATATGTTTGATAGATTCTACCTAAATTAATCTTTTATTTTAAAAAATAGTGTTAGATAATAGCTCTGTAGATTTACTTGGGTTGAACTGTAGGTTGATACAAAAATCTATTCTTATAAGAAAGTGAACAAAAAAAATCAAGGTGATTTTGCAAATAAAGGGGTAAAGGCAAAGGTAGGGTAGAGAGGTGTGTTTTATGCAATAATGTCTGTATATTTGTTGGTGTGTGTGTACACGGAACTGAGATTGAGCTTGGGGCTTTGAGCTTGCTGAAAAGGTGATCTAAGACATTCCTCCAGCCCTCTATGGCACTGGCTATGTTTTTCTGGCCTGGGTTAAAAACATATACATTTATATATTGTTATATATAATATATGTGTATATATATACATATATTTTTGAAGTTAGACTGTACATTAACCTAAGGCTCCCCTGAATGTGAGCCTCCCACTCATGCTTCCTGTGTTGCTGGAGATGACAGGTGTTCACTATTGTGTCTATCTAGTATGCTTCTTCTTTATAGCCAGGTATCAGGCACCAACCATTGCACTGTGTCGTTGCTTACAATGAGGTGTCATGAACTTTTATGCCCAGGCTGGCCTCGAACTACCTTCCAAGTAACTAATATTATATGTTTGAGACAGCAAGACCAGACTAACACAAAATTTTAAAGTGGAACAGTGTCATTTTGACACAGGTGGCAAATATTGTTAATATTGAATGGAGAGCCTATTTAGTTAATTTAGAATATTAAATCTATGAGAAAGATACAAAATATTCCATAAAGTTATAAAAGTTTACTATACAATTTACCAGCCTTTTCAACAGCATATAATTGTACAGAATTGTAAATGTAAAAATCAGAAAATTATAACATTTACAGAATATAGTATAAGGGAATCTGCTTGTAAGCCAGGGCTTACCAAAAATAAAAAAGCAGAAAGGTAAATTACTGCGTACAATATAAACTCTACATCAGAAGTCTTATGAACAAAGTTAAAATATGATTTGCAGATTGGAATAGTATTTATATCATATATAAGGAAAAATTTACTGGCACTGGTAGCTCATACCTGAAGCCCTAGCTACTCAGGAAACTGAGATCTTAAGATCAAGGTTCAACAGCCAGGGCAGGGAAGTCCATGAGATTCTTATCCAGAAGTGGAACTATGGCTCAAGTGGTCGAATACCAGCTTTAAGTGAAACAGCTAAGGGGTAGTACTGAGTTTAAGCCCCAGGGAGTTTAAGCCCCAGAAAAAAACAACGAAACCAAATAACAACAAAACACAATCTCTTGTCATAGTGGACTCTCTTCTATTATTATATCTTTGAAGGTGTGTTTCATACTTATTTATGAAAAAGAAATACCACCTTATACTATACTGTAGGTTTACCAAGTAACAATTAATTGATTTTGCAGAGTTTGATGGTCTAAATGTATCTGAAGGTTTGCAGTGGTCTTATGCGTAGTTTTGTTTTACTTTATACATAGTTAGATTCATTATGTGCCCAATAAATGTTTTATTGTGTGTTTCACTATGTTCAAGGCTATATAGTTATCTGAACTGTCAAAATATTTGTAGGTCTTCGGTTCTTTTCGGTACTGTTAGGAGTGGGAAGCTGATGGTGTGAGAACTGGAGGACAATATGCTTGAGGCTGAGTGTAGCCCGGGGTGACCTCTACCCTCTGCCTGAGGTCCTGAACTATTCCTGAGAGACAATGCACACTTTCTCCCACGCCAGGAGCTTTCTCCAGGCAGGATGTCAGCAGAATATTCCCATCCCAGTACTCCTTTACCCAAATCATTGTTAACTCTTTCCTTTGTTTCTCTTCTTTTATGCTTTCTCTGTGTCTTCACTCCCAGCAAACCAGGTAAACCATGAAGTGCCTGAGACAGATATGGACATAAATAAGAGATTCTGGAGCTCAGATGTAGAGTATTCTGAGCTCACACCTTTTCCTGTATTGGATCCATCCTTAAGTATGTAAGTCAAATGCTACTTTCTCCAGATAAGTATGTAAGTCAAATGTTACTTTCTCCTTCAGACCTTCTTCAACAGCAATAATGACTCTTAAAATCATCAATTTTACTAAAAAGGAAAAAAAAGTAACTATTGTGAGGGCAAAAACTAAATGGTCTGAAATTTTACTATACATGTAAGCAAAAAAAAATGTGTCCTGCCGCCTTCTGTGTATTTGCTTATCTACCAATTACATCTATCCAGGCCAGTGGCAAGTGCAGTTTTATTACTCTTAGCAATTCCTCTGCTGTAATTCCCTTGTATTGACCTTCGGTGTCTGAGTTCACACAAATGTGATGTAGCAAATATCATTTGTTACTGAAGGAAAACAACTCCAAAATAGGAGTCTGTGGTCTTATATGACATTCTGGTGCTCCCCTAAGAGGTTTTATTTTTATGCCGATAGGTAAGTTTATGTCTATAGAGGTAAGAGGGAAGGCGTCGCTCATGATCCCTAGGTTTTTCTCTTTCTGGGGAAAGTGAATAAATCTCTTAAATGGAGGAGAATAGGAAGTCTTCACCTTATCTCCTGAGAGCTCTTCAAGGATCTTCAGCTTTAATAACCTTAGATGCTCATAAAGAATTGTCATCCGTGATTTCAATCTTATTTTAGATTATCTTTAAGTAGTTGTACAAAAGAGTTGCCATGTAACACATAAATGGATGTATGAATATAATATATCTTCATCAATATATCTTCACCCCCACAGTGTCAACAGTCCCACTGATCCTTCCCCGACATACTGCTTTCTTTCTTCTTCCTCCTCCTCCTTCTCGTCTTCTTCATCTTCTTTGTCTTTATCTTCATCTTTGTCTTCTTCTTCCTCCTCCTCTTCCTTCCTTCCTTCCTTCCTTCCTTTTCTTTCTTTCTTTCTTTTTCTTTCTTTCTCTCTTTCTTTTTCTTTCTCTCTCTCTTTCTCCCTCCCTCCCTCCTTCCCTTCCTCCCACTCCTTCTCCTCCTCCTCCTCCTCCTCCTTCTTTTTCTTCTTTGTGATCCTAGGACTTGAACTAAGGGTCTGGGGCACTGTCCCTGAGCCTCTTGCACTCAAGATTGGTGCTCTACCACTTGAGCCCTAGATCCATTTCTAGCTTTTTCTGAATAGTTTGTTGGAGATGAGTCTCATGGACTTTCCTGCCCAGACTGGCTTCAAACTGTAATCCTTAGAGCTCAGCCTCCTGAGTAGCTGGGATTACAAGCATGAGCCACCAGTGCCCAGCTACTCTTCTTAGTTTTTTAGGATATATATGGGATTCTTTGCTGCATTTTCCCCATCTTCTCTTCATTTAGTCTACCCTTTGCCCCTTGACTTGCTCTTACCCCTTTTGAGTACCGATTTCCTGGTCTTTTCTTTTGCTGAGCTTGGATGCTGGCCTTCTAAGGAATTACACTTCTTCAGATTTCCCTTGATTTCACTTAAAACATTTGTATAGACTTGCATACTACCCAACATATTTAATTGTGAGCTTGTAAGCTAAATCTAGTTTCTACATATAAGGATAAGCATGGATCCCTTGGCTCTCTGGGCCTGACTTACTTAGCATAATTTTTTTTCAGGTCTCCAGTCTTAGCTGCCGCTGTATATTTTAGACACAACTAGCACTCTAGTCTTACAGACAAAACTACACAGTGAATAAGAATAAGAGTGAGGATCCACACTGTGAGCATTTAGTCTTACAGACAAAATTCCTTCCAGTCTGAAACCAGTGCAGTATATGTGAGTGTACTTCATGTGAATTCATTTTGTTACATATATTTCTATTTTTTTATCATTTTCATCTAAAATTGTTTAGGACAGAGTCATGTCTTATGTCTGCTCTTGTACCTTCTATATAGTTTGTAGCTCACAATTACCTGATGCCTTATTAATATTGTCCTAATGAAGATAATCTGTCAAAATACATATGATAAAAACTTGGCATTAAACAACTTAAATAATACATGACTGTGGAAAAGAGGTCATATCATAAAACTCAAATATAGAAACCTTTTACTTGAAATATTAATAGTGATCTCAACTCTTTTTTTCTGCAGCTGACAATTTAGCCTGAATGTTTATGAAAATTTGATGTCTAAAGTTTAGAGAAAGTAAGTAAAAGTTAATAATAAATAACCAATGAAGAAGAACATACAAAACAGTCATATGAGCGCTCTTAAATGATGACTAATATTTTCATATAAGGTATCTTGAAAAATAAAGAACTTAGTTCATGAGAATTTAACTTCAGCAGTTCAAGCCCAAACTGTTCTGTGCTAACGAGTCAAAATTACCATGTGAACAGTAGCATTTTCCTCTTCAATCTTATTCTGCTCTGTACCAGAGCAGAAGCCTTTACCTTATGAAATACTAATCTTCTGTTTATATATCTCATTTTCTGTTTATGTGACACATATCACTATTCATAGTCCCTCTCCTCCAGGCAGCTCCACGACTCATAATCTACTGAGCTTTTAAAATTAAAACATTTGGGACTGTTAAAACAAACACCTATTGCAAAACGCAGTCCCAACTTCATCATTAAGTACTCTACTCAAGTTATTCAGTAGAATAAATATGTTTGGTTGTATTTCCCCCTTTAGGCTAATATCCACGGCTTTCTTTCCCACTCGCATTTAAATCATAAGTTTTCAAGACTGCTCTTATATTCCTACTAAATACTTGCATTGAACATGTGACCATGCTTGAGATAAGAAATACCTATTTCAAATGTACATTAAAAAGCAAAAAAAAAACTCTACTTACATTGCATTTTAAAAGGATTTTAAGTGATGTTGTAAAATAAAGAAGACAGGTTAACCTGTCTTAAGAAGATACAGCAAGAAAGCAAAGGAAAGTGACAGGGAGGTTATGTTTCATTATACTCTAAACTACTTTGGCAGTTTTTTTTCCTTCCATATATGCAGGATATTAAAAGTGTTAGCTGAGAGTGTGTGATTTATTGTGAAACCTCTTTACCCAAAAAAGCCCTGCTATTTTAGTAGAGTTCGATATATTTCCTTTGGGGAAGATTAAATAAAATATGTTAACTTGGTTAAATTTGGAGTCTGAAGACAAATGACTAAATGTGTTCACATTGAACAGGCACAGGAAATCTGTCCAGAAAAGGACTAAACTGGGAAATAATGTTTAAATGCACACTGGAAATGCTTGGAAATTTGTTGCTTTATGGTTCTGTATTACACTATACCATTAATTTTAGATAGCAAATTAAGAGACATATAAATCAAGAGTCCTGTGTTCTGACTAGCTCTTAAACTCTCCATCAAGACTCAAATACACCTATCTGAAGACAAAATAATGTGAAATTAGGGCACAGCAGTGAAACATATTTTCAATTTCATTTTGATGGGCAACACACAAAAGGAAAGGATATTTTCTCTTACTTTAATTCTTTTGTCTCTTGTGTCCAAGTACATCCAGCTACTATCTAGTGATTATTTTCTTATAATAGAACCAAAGATAATGATTAAAAAGATATTCTTACTGTAAATTTTTATCTATTATTTTATATAAGACATATAAAATATATGCATTTACCTAAATAAGGTTGGGAAGTAATGAGTATTGAACCAAGTTCATGCCAATTGAGTTTGGTAGACATGGTGAAGGAGATAGACTGAGGCCTATCTGAAAGTGTTTTGCTCAGTATCAAAACAAGTTGACAACAAGCCATTAGGAAGCTCATTATACTAAAAGTTTCTGAAGGCAGACATTTAGAATTATTAACATAATCAAAAGTAACCTAACACACTAGTAATTTTTTCTATGCTTTGTCAAAGTTTAGAAAACTATGTAACCATGTCAAGAGACTTAGAAAACACTCAATATATCTTCAGGACTTTTTCTTTTTAACTCTGGACATTTAAACAGTAATGCTCTTTAGGAAAGATGTAGAGTTTCTCATTTATCCTCAGAACAGAAACTTGGATCCATTGCTATGCCTGTTAAAATGGACTAGCTCTGCTTCATAAGGCAAACCATTTTTCCATCCACATATCTTTAGTAGAGAGAAAGACAAACTCAGTGAGAACAAAAACCTTAGAGGAATAGAGTGATTATAGAACAAACTATTCCATCTATTATTATCCTTATATTTCCTGTTAAGCCAAGTCTGCTTTCCCAATATAAAACACAATAAATAATCATCTCATAGATTCAAGTATATTGTATATTTGTTTTTCTTCTAGAACATCCAAAATAAATCTTGTATGGAACTTGTTTGTTGTGCATAAACAAAAGAAGAAGTTTCTCATCAAAAACATACAATTATTTTTCATATTTTACAACGTGTCTATGCAAACTCACTTGTGTTCTCTAAAGAAACTTCATCTCAATGTTGAGTGTGCAGGCCACTGAATTGAGCAAGGACAAATAGAGTTTCTCAGAAAGTGGAAATGTTATTTTAAATATCAATAACCAGAAGGATTTTTAAAGATTGACATTTATAATAATACATGGATAGAGGGAATTTCCACACTTTAAAGGAATAAATTATATTTTTTGGAAACCATATTGATGTGGAAAGGTAAAATATATTGTACATAGGAGACATTGCATGTGCTAAAACAGTGACAGGCTATAAAATATAGGAAGCAAAGCAAAAATCAAGCAAACAGAAACATGGGCTTCTAAATTTTATTATAATATTTTCAAGAGTATGAACAGAAAATGCAATCTCTCACGATAATTTTGTTTGAACATTTTATTCCCAGTGCCTACAAATGTTCCCATACTACTTTTTTCTATCTGGAAACCAAAGCCTTGCCAACGAACCACTCACATGAATCATAGTGGCTGGAGATAACATCACCCATGGTGTCATGTTGGACCACTGTCAATGTTGATCCATTTTGATTAAATAGTTTAAAATGCATAGCTTTTAGTGCACTATTCTAGGTGAGTGATATCACACTTAAAAGAACTCTAGATGAGGTAGGTTAATGTGCCTGGCAATCTAATTGTTATCAGGAGAAAAAAAAATCTCTTTAAGCCAAACAGTCATGGAGAATTAGGCAACAGGAATTTGATAGATAGACATCAAGCCCCTGTTTGAACTCAACCACTAAGTGGTTATCTCTCTATTCATAATGATTTCTGAAGAAGCAGAAAGAATTTGACTAATATAATGGAGGTTCAACATGAACCTGCATTTCAATTAGTGGGGCAGTATGCCATCTTTATTTTTAAAAGCTGGGATTAATTTGTCCCACTTAAACTTTATTTTTCCTATATTTTCAAGAAAGAGAATAACTAGGACCCTTAGTAACACATTCTGTGATGCATCTATTAATTTACAGTGATTGTTAGTTTTATTTCAGTGGTGGCAATCCATTGTAGATAGTGTTCATATTTTGTTATTCTCTTTTACATCATGGCAGTGATGGAATTCCTTCTCCTTTAAAAATATTTTACTTTATTGTAGTAAGAAGACATTAAATACATTGCCAAAAGAAAAATTTAAATGTATTATATGGTATCATTAATTTATAGGGGCATGGATATTACACAAAATTTAGTTTCATATTGCAAAACAGACCTCATGTCCATTGATAATTTTTTAAATCAAGTAAGTAAAATTAACTTCTGCAAAAGAACCACTATTTCTGTAGATGAAATCTGAGGGTGTTAATCCTCTTAAAACAAGCTAGTAGAACTCTGTTATAATCTATATTTGGCATTTTTGATGCTTTATCCATATCTATGAATAGCCAGTGCCTCCCCCAAACACACATGTACATAACACATATATTTTCCAAAAGTATAGTATCCTGAACTACTGCTTTCAATGAACCATGAAACATGTCTAGCCATGTACTATATAATATTGCCTTCCATCCTCCTCCTCTTCTCTGCTCACTTCCTCTCCTGAAATGTAACCAGCCTCTTCTAGTTTATACCGGTGCTGCTTGCTACCAACATGTTGCTGAGTTTTCTGGAGTTATTGATAAGTTAAAGGAAAGTTGTGGACAGTGATTTAGATAATCCTTTTGGACAATCTTGTATTATGAAAGCTTCCAGTAATCACAATGAAAACAAATCTTATTAAAAAACTGATAGAGTTGATATTCTTCTAATATTTTCTGAGTCCCATATTCCACTATGTAGAATCTGGGTTGGGAGAATCAGTTTAGTGGTGTACATCTTCAGGCTTAGGTCCCCTCTCTGATAAAGTGCATTGGACTTTCTGATGGTATAAAGCTTACTACCTGCAAATTCTTCAGCCACTCTTAATAGCCCTATATTGGGCTTAGACACGAATGTGCCCAAATACATCTGTATCAATCCAATGCACACTATTAAGGTTAAGGCAATTTTTTCAATCATCTCCATTACTTTTAGCAATGGAAAAGGGATGAGTGAAGAACTATTTTGGTGCCAATTGTTGTTTAAGCTTTTAAGTTCTTCTCTAGAACCTTATATGCTGAGATGTAAAATGAGACTCCAGTAACCAAGTGTCTTCAATGTTGTGCTAGTTTCTGAAGACAAATGAACAACTAGCAATACTGAATTTACCAAGAGTATATGGTACAAATGCCCCTGGATATTTTAAACACTGCAAAGCTTCTTCAGTGCTGACAGGGAGGCAAAAAAGGACTATTTCCTGGTTGAACATATTACTTATTGGTCCATGGTGTGTACAAGCACCATCATGATCATAGATTATTTATAAAATGAAGAAGTCTATTTGTGATCCAGTTTTCTTTTTCTGAACAGGAAGCTCAAAAATGGATGCTAATTTTCATTGTAGTGAACACACATGAGCAGGGATTGAAAATTTCTTTGCTCAAACTTAAAACATATGTGGATTTTGTATGCTTCAGGAATCTGCTGCATAATTGTCCCATAGTCAGGAAGACATATAATGAATGCCTACTTCAGATTAGTCATGGGGGGATAATGGATTAAGACCCATTCCTATTAAATAAAGATGGAAGCAGAAGCTACAAGTATATGTGGAAAATGGAAGCTAGTTAGGAAAATTTTCCATTGCCAATTCAGAAACTCTATCCTGCATGTAGCATAATAACTCTCAATTGTTAAAGATATTCTACTTTTTCTTTCTCAAACAGAAGTCTTCTTGTGGTTCCTGTCTCTCCTCCATTGTAGAATACTAGGTGTGTGTGTGGAAGAAGTGACAGGTTCTGCATCTCAGAACTAAGAGGAAACATATCTAGACCTGAGGGAGAGGACTTTGAACTATAGAGATGTTGATGTAGTTAATGAGATGGAATATTAGGTAGCATTCCTAGGAACATGGAAGGTTAATTGTTTCTATGTATTGGGGTGAGGAGATTGGAACATACATTTTAAGACATGGCAGGAAAAGATTCTTTATATCTACCCAATTCATGTCCCTGTCCTCTTAGTCAGAGGAAAGTTCTTAGTCTCTACTCTAATTAGCTCAGATTACATGACTTTGTTCTGACTAGGCTCTGGATGGTTCCTGGTTATCTATTCCTCCATCAGGAGATCATCAGGCCAAGATTTTGCAGGGAAAGATGGAGAAGTCTGACTTCCTAAGTGACTATTGAAAGCAAAGTTCATTGACTCAAACTCATCACACACCTAATCAGATGCCTGTTAGAGGAGAAAGCCTTCACCTTAACTCTGCTAAGACACAAATTATGAGTTGATTGTTTGCAATTGACAATGTGTAACTAATATTTAGCACTTAATGATTACTAGAAACTAAAGACATAGTATTGAACAAAACAAGAAATACATGGTATAGTTATTTGTATTGTTAATGATTTTGTATATATATACATGAAATATATATATATATATATATATATATATATATATGTTTCAGGAGAGGTTTAATTATGAGTGTTATTTTTCACACACCTCTCATACACAATGCTCTTCTTGATGACTCTAATATGATTTAACAACATCCAGTTAAACTGATAGTATGTTCCCAGTTAGTAATTAGTTATAAAAATTTCTCTGAGAGTTCCTTTCCCACCAGCCTCTTGAAATCCACAGGGTTGTTATTCATATGCTCACATGGAAAACACCAATACTGGAATGAACACCAGAACAAGCAACATGATGAACTCCACAGATTCCACCCAAGTCATTTACTCCAGACCAATTTTCCATATGAAAGACAAGTTGTTGGAAGCTCCCATGTTATTCTCCAATCAGACTGTGTTCTAAGTGTGATATAATTTGACATATATTTATCTAGTTATTATTTAAATATTATTTGTTAATCTACTCTGTCAGACATTGTGCTAAGCACAAGCAACACATTAATGAGTTGGACAATCAACATTCTTCTGAGGCATCTTTCTAGATGTTGTTGGAATCACACTAAATATTTTATATGCCTTTCACAAATATGAAATATAAGAACAATTATAATTTTTATAGATATGCTCTGATGATAAGCTTTTAAAGCTTTGGCATAAAGTATAAAGTCTGATCTGGACAGTTTTATCTTTATTAGCATATCTTTAGGGTAAAATTTGTCAAGTCTTTTTTAAACTACAGTGTTATTTTTATATCTCTAAATTTAATGGTTTTACTAGTATTATTATATTATAGTGTCATAAAAAGACACTGATGTTTCAATAGCTATCTATTAAAATATGAAAAAAATCTATAGTAGATATTTTAAAATAAGCTTCTTATTGGAAGCTCAATCCATTTGCAATAGCTTCTCAGCCTACTGCTTATTATAAACTTGTGTCAACACAAGTGGCCTAACTCCATTAAATATTCTTTGGCATTTTCAGAGTGTGGTAACCTCTTGTGTATTTTGAGTAATACTTCCTGAATAGGGTAAGATAATACTTGGTAGTGATGTGATCATTTAAAGGACACAAACTATATGAAGTTGGCAGTGTTGATAGAGAAGTAGAAGAGGTAAAACCTGTACCCTCAATGAAAACTATTCCAGAAAAACAAAATTCTTTAATCTGAAGGCACACTTTGGTTATATATCAGTACCACACAACAGAGTCCTGATTATTCTCTCTTACAGATATAACAGATTCTGTACATTAAAGTTGGATAGATGTGGCTTTTCATTTAAATAATTATTTTAGGAAGCACAATATAAAGTGGAATTAGCATTTGATTCATAACTGACTTAGTATCTGCTATCTGATCAATAATGTAAGTCATTGCCATGTAAACAAAGGAGATTGGACAAAGACAACAACCAATTTACCACATTCATTAGAGAAAACAATTGGGAGTTCATCCATGATTTGTCTCCTAATATTGATTCAGTGGTGAAGCAAATAATTCAAACTGAAAATAGCATCACATTTCTCCTCTGATAAATTGAATCCTTGGCACAGTATACACATCCATGGTAGAATAGGCTATCAAGGGAAGGCCCTCACCTAACGGGCCTGGTAGATGAAAAAGGAACGTGTACTTTAACAAAGAATTTCTTTGAGTAAATGAGTTGGTCTTGCTGAGTTGGTCTTTGGTAGAAGAGAACAATGACATTTGGGTTAAATGCCAGACCTCTCTGGTGGGTAGTACAGACACTTTCTTCCTTGAAGGCTTTTATTTATTTTATTTTATTTTTTGTCGGCCCTGGGACTTCAACTCAGCCTGGGCACTGTCCCTCAGCTCTTCAGCTCAAGGCTAGCACTCTACCACTTGAGCCACAGCTCCACTTCCCCTTGAAGGCTTTTAATTTCAAGTCACTTTCTAATTCAGAGACAACTGAGAAGCAACTAAATTAATCTGTTTCAAGCAATTACTATCAAATCAAATACAGATTAAAAACCACTAAAAAGTACTAATTTTGAAATAGAATACTAAATCTTACTAGTTAAATTTATATGGGCTTTACAAGCTTAATGTTCAAAAGTAAGGGTTGATTTTTGTCAAGCTCCTGTTGAAGAGTGTTTATACGGACTTCCCCAGACTGCCTTCTTTCCAGACTTTAGACATCTCACAAAGATTTCGTAGGTATCAGCCTTTTGGTGTCCATGAGACTGTGTCTACATATAATTCTCTTGACTTTCTATTCTGTTGGCTTAGCAAAGAAAAGTTTATAACACTAATGTAGGAAAGATCGAGTGTCCATGTATCTAGTCCTGTTTGCCTTACATTTAGGAAACTTCGTCTTAGGGGATATGCTCCAACTTCTCCTTTCCGATGGTGGTCTCACTTATCCTAGCCACAGACAAATTTCTCAGAGGGTAAAACACTGCTCTCAGGATCGGGATACCTGTCTATCAACCATTGTCTAATTAAACTACCAAGGTCCTTTGGTAGTGTAGGTGCCATTGGTACTGATGTCACATAAAACTCTCAGTTCCTAAGAATGTAAATATATTCCAATCATCACAAACATATCTTTCTAAATCTGACCCAGCTCCAATTCTTTCTCCTCCCCCTCCCCCTCTCACTCTTCCTCCCCCATCTCCCTTCCCTTCCTTTCTCCTCCCCTCTCCTTTCCTCTCCTTTCCTTTCCTTGGGCTTGAAGTCAGAGTTTGGGCACTGTTATTGAGCTTTTTTGCTCAAGGCTAATTGTTCTACCACTTCAGTCACAGCTCCACTTCTGGCTTTCCCTTCCTGGACTGGCTTCAAACCACATTCCTCAGAGCTCAGCCTCCTGAGTTGCTAGGATTACAGGCATGAGCCTCCAGTGTCCAATGCAGCTCCAGTTCTGAATATGTGACTGTGTCACTTGAGAGATAAAACAGGAAAGAGATAGTATCCACCAAGTGCTTTCATTGAAAATAAACTCACTAGATGGACCACTGAGGTGTGACCAGGATTTCAGCTGGTTACAAGGTGAAGCATCTATGGGCCAGCAATAATGTCTGGAGGCAGAAAACCTGGATCTCTAGGACCTAGCAAAACTTGGACCCCCCCACCTCTCCAGGTGGTTTAGTCATTGACAAAGGCAGTCACTTCCCCAATATCATAAAGCACAGGAAAAATATGAGGATTAAATACTCCCACCTCTGCTTCCTGTCCTCCAGTCTTTATTCAGTACTTCTGACTTGCTAAACCCAACTGGTAGAGGACAAGCAGTCCTAAGTGTTCATTGGTTTCCAGGACACGGGAAACACAAAGAAGGCAATGGCCCCAACCAGAAAAAAAACAATTTTTATAAGCCACTTTGTGTTTGATCTGATTTATTTATTTTGATACCTGGATACTACCAACCTGCAGGTTTGGGTTTTGTTATGGAAAGGATTAAGGTCTCCTCTTGCTTAAATGGCTTTTTCTGCCTGACTGTGCTGCTCTCTCCAGGAGTTTCTGCATAACTCAATACCAGATGCAACTGCATTAATAAAACAAATCTATTTCTAATTAGTTTCTTAATGCCAAGAGGTGGTATCCATTTACTTTTTAAATAATGTTTTCATTTGCAACATTGACTTTCAAGAGGAATGGTGAAATATTGATTTGGAGAAGGGCACTACCCATCTTCTGACTATATCTCAATCATAGAGTTTATCTGTCCCCAACCTCATCAATCAGAGGATCCTTGCTCAGTAGAATGTATGATATTCACTGTAACATTTTGATTTCTGTACACTGTAGGTGTATGCATTTAGTGCCCACTGAGCTCTCAGCATAAATACTCATATTCTCATAAAATAATAATGATCATTCTCATTGTAAAGACACAGAAAACTGTAAGACAGCCAGCTTCCACAAATAGCTCATAGGCCACATAGTTAGTAAATGACTATTTACTAACTGCTAGTTACATTTGTGAATAACAATCCTGGTATTTGCATGTTATTTTTTTTTTTTACCATGTGGCTCTTAGTGTCAATTATTAGAGAATCTTGGAGAGGACCTTTCTCTACCCCCAGTTGTAGAGAAAGGCAAGGACATTCAGTCTAAAGAATGAAAATCCTCCCCTGTATGAAGGCAATTTTTTTTCTTTAGCAAATGTATGCTTATTCGTGTGTTCAACATAATTTTTGAGATATAGTCTCACATTATACCTAGCTTTGAACTTCTGATCTCTCTCTCAGTCTTTTAAGTGCTAAGATTATAAATATGTACCATATTATATATACCGTACATATTATAAATACATAGAAAGACATGCATGTGTATATGTCTACATATGTACCATATCATAGAGATGTTCAATCTCTTTTGATATGGTGTTGGGTTTTCAGGACCTGCCACTTGCTAGGCAGATATTTTACCACTTGAGCTATACCCTAGGCCCTTTGTCTTAAATTTGACCAACTTGAACCATGATTCGTGTATGTATCCTTCCAAGATGAGATAAAAGATACATAACATTTTGTTCAGAGTTTTATTGGTTGAAATTAGGGACTAGGTCCTTTTAATTTTTTTGCCTCACCTGGTCTCAAATTCCTCCCAATTCCTGCCTCCTTGATCTACCATATCTGTCTTTAATATCATTTTAAATGAAGTTATCTAGCCATACTATTGTAAATCATAGTTGTTTTTCTATTGTATCTTGCCTTTTTAACCTCCTCTCCCTTCCATTCTTTCTGTGTTCGTTTGATTATTTAATGTTTGTCTTCTATCCTTAATAGAATGGATGTTCCATATAGTTAGAAGTATTGTCTGATTTATCCCGTGTTTTATCCCTAGTAGTAAAACGGTGCTCACCACATAGGCTTAATAAGTATTTGTTGAGAGTGAGTATATACCAATTTATTTTTTACCAGATCTTACATACTTTAGACTAGTAGAAAATGCTTTCTCTTCTTACTATACTCTATGAGCATTGATGATTGTTTCTTGTATTTTTGTTCAGTAAATTCTTAAATTGATTTTGTGAACATTAATAAAAATATCACAGATAATCATGTAGATTATTTTTCCAATTCTGAAAGCTGAAATCAGATTTACTTTCTTTTTTTTTTGCTATAATGTCTCTTATTTTCCTGACCAAATCATAACCTATGTAGCAACCCAGAGATACATTCACCTTCAAAAATTGACTACATATGGCCTGGATTTTGTTTAGAAATAGATGCTTAGAAAGCAGAACTCTTACTCTTCTTTGTTGGTGGCATAATTAAAGAGAATTGTGGGCTTCTGTTTATGTGAAGTACACAGATACAGAAAGGGTGTACTGTCTACATGAACACAGAAATATGTAAATAGGAAATATTTAATTTCATATTGAGGGTCCAGCAGCCTGTTTGAAGCTAACCACAAATGAGAGGATTTCTTCATAAATTACAAAGCCTTTTTAACTCTTAATTATGCACACGGAAGTGCCAAATGGTGATTATTTGAAGGAAGCTAGGAAAGAATCAAGCCTAGAAAAGGGACATATCTTTCCCTAAGTCAAAACTAGTTGCCCATACACCTATGTAGTTTTAATTACTTTTAAAAAGTCACTTGTTTTCTTCCCCATAAAATATGAAGCATTCTGCTGTTGATTTTGTTCTCTTTTTAACACTGAGAATATACTAACTTAGACTTAAAGAAAGTCACAGATATGTACCAACCTTAACTCTGCTGCTAATTAATGCTATCAACAGACCTGGCAGGATTATTCGGTAGCCTTTTTATCTCTGCATGATGAGTAGCTTCAAATAGCCTCCTGTTTCCCATCGCCAGTTGACTGTCATCTATAAACCCAGCAACAGCAGCAACTGTTCCCAGTAAAAGCACTGTAAGTCTCTTCCTTCAGAGTATGAGCTAAAAGAAGAAAAGCAGTCATATAATTAGCTAATGATCAGCTTTTCTTCAGCATAATTGGAAGGTCAGGATTATATGGGAATAAAATGCCAGCACATATTCCTGCTCTGATAGAAAGCAAGAAACTTCTTTATGTAAATCCCTTCCGTAGAGATATTTACCTATTCTTTGCATATTCACATAATCGCAAACAACTCCTTGCTCACCACTTTGACTTTTCAAAAGGAACAGGCCCTGTGCCTTCCCCAACCATGAATATTAGCATTGCCTAAAATGTTTTGAGCTGAATTTTTCTTTCAGCTGCAGTATATTGTTATTTCTTTATGTACCATCCTTAAAATGGGGGTTGCTTAAAAGGAAAACAAACTACAGGGAAAATGGGAGATGTTGTGATAAAATGTCTCCAATGCTTTTTATCAGTTTATCAGTTGAATTTCTTTAAGAGGCGACCCCTCAGCAGGCAAGCTATAACATCCCAATGTGAGTTTGTGCTTAATATAATCAGATGGTGGATTAAACTGTGTGCAGATATACGAACTATTTTTACCATTCCAAATGCTCCCATTAAATGGGTTCACATTGCAAGTACCATCACATATTTGATTTTTCTGTATTACTCTTGCAAATCGATTCCTCTTATTAATAATCTAACTTATAGTAGATTTTGCATTTTTTTTGCTCTGTGAGTCAATCAGATTGGACTGCTTTGTTTCTGATATTGTGAAAGGTAAAGAAAATAGATATAGACAAATAATTCTACATGGCTTGGGAGACATTTTTAAGGAAGGGGAAGTGAGGAGAATACAGTCATGAAATTGAATGCATATCCTTCAAAATTAAGAAAATTGAAGGAAGGGGTACAGTTAGAAGGCATGGGGAAGAATAATGAAATGGGTGATACCCAACAAGATGCATTATATTCATAACCTCATTTGTAGAATAGTAACTCTTTTGTACATGTACTTCCAGAAAAAAAGAAAATGAAAGCATGCAAAATCATGATGTGTCTTCCTTAATAAGAGCTAACATAATACTTGGCTGACTCACAGGGCAATATTTATCTTGCTATCATTTGGAGGAGGAGTAGAAATAAAGAACAAATTATTGAAATACGCTTTCCTGTTTACTACAAGAAAAATGTTTATGGTTGGAGACAAGAAGTATTTTTTTTCTTATTTTTCTTTTTTGTATGCTGGTTCTGGGGCTTGAAGTCAGGGCATGGACACTGTTCCTGAGCAATTTTGCTCAAGGCTAGCCTTATACTAGTTGAGCCATAGTTAATATTTCTGGCTTTTTGGTAGTCAATTGGAGATAAGAGCCCCACTGGCTAGCTTTGAACTGAGATCCTCAGATTTCAAACACCTGAGTAGCTAGGATTACAGTTGTGAGCTATCAGTGCTAGGTGATGTGAGTTTTTTAAAAGCCAAGTTTCAATACCTAATAAGAGCTACTATTAAATTATATAAGCAAGATTGGGGGAAATTTTTAATGAAGTATTTTTTTCTCTTTTCTCTCACAAGCTAAACTGTTTACTATTTCTGAGGACAATGTCATTGTACTTGTTAGATAATTTACAGTAAACACACATCCTCTTAATCACATCACAGAAGCTTAAATAGATTTGTAAAACCATTAAAAAATCAATACTTAGCTTTTAGGTGATGAATTAATTAATAGAGTGTGAATGCTTGAAGTCTGAATTTCCCAGCATGCACCAGGTTTTGTTCATAATATCACTGTCCATGGGAACTGTAAACAAAGAAATATGATGTAATGCTTGAGAAGAGCTGATCAAAATATATCAATCCCTTTGTTCAATGAGGATATTCCAACATAATCTCCATTTTGGCTAGCAATATGTTGCAGTATTTTTTTCAGTTATAGATAGATAGAAGAAAGAAGTGTTAATAAAAAATAAAATTCATAGAAAACTAACTAGCATTGTCCTAGCTATTTGGAGAGACAAAAGGTAACAAATTATACAAGGCATAGTATGAAATTTTGAAGGATTAAGGACAATTTTTTTGTTTCCCTCTATAAAATTTTTGTCTTTTTCCATGAAATATATTGTTTCTTTTTCTACTTTGATTTGGTTCTCTTTTATTCAACTTCTCGTCCAGTGTTTCTTTATACTGAAAATTTCCTGCTCAATATCAAAGATTTCTGTGGGCAAATACAATTGGATACTGGTCTGTGCCTTCTAGAACTCATAGTTTCATTTGATACTCCTATAAAGTAACAGTATAAAGTACTATATTGAAACTAAGGAGCAATTAGAATAGAGGGAGTTCTATGTTTTGAGGGGGGAAATCTCGTATAATTTGTAGATGATCTTTCAGCAAAAGAACAGCAATTTGTGAACATAAAATTAAGTTCAAAGCCTTCTGCATCAGGTAATATTTTCAGTGAAACCTGGGCTTGTGAACATCCAGTAAAGTCAAGAGAAAAATGTTTCTCTTAAAGGCACTAAAAACTATGGTTACTCATGGGATAAATCTCTGAGAAGAGGAAATCATGCAGGGCAGAGAGAATCCCAATTGTAACCTTGGTATGTGTCCATTCAAGAAATGAAACAGCAACAAAAAATGATATAAAGTCTTGAGTAGAGAAGATTTTGGGCAATCATGTGCAAACAGACAAAAACCCCACAATTTTGAAGCTATAAGACCCAAATTAAAATAGAATTCTTTGGTAAAAAGTATTTTAAAATTAAAAGATTCACTTTCAGATAATCTGTTGGTCCAATAAGAAAGCAAAAGAAAATAATTCCATGGGAGAACAAAAATACAATACAGCATATTTGGAGAAGCTGCTAAAGCAGACCTAAGATAGCAATATGTGGATTGACTTTATGCATGTGAAAGTTGAAAGGGAAATGACTTGCTGTTTTAAGGAATTCGGGAAAGAATATTAAGTTAATCTCATTGATAATGACAGACAGAAGGGAAAATGCTTAATGGCAGAAATGAATGAAATATTTTTAAAAGCAGCAGTAAAAATATGCTTATTTGAAATCTTAGCCTATAAAAAGGTTAACAGTGAAAGAAAAAGCTCAATAGTGAGATATGCATGTATGTGTGTGCGCGCATGCATGTGTGCACATGTACACATTCATATATGTATAGGGAAGACTAAAGTGGCATCATTAAAGATTCCTCAAGTATTTAAGATATAGACTATAAGACTATTACAGAAACTGTAAGCCATTTATATATATACACATACATAAATGTGTATTTTTATACATATATATATATATATATAAAATTGTTGTTGTTGCTGGTCATGGGGCCTGAACTCTGGGCCTGGGCACTGTTTCTCAGCTCTTCAGCTCAAGGCTAGCACTATACCACTTGAGCTACAATGCCACTTTCATATTTTCTGCTTATATGGTGCTGAGGAATCGAACCCAGGCCCTCATGCATGTAAGGCAAGCACTCTGCCCCTGAGCCACCTTCCCAGCCATATATATATATGTGTGTGTGTGTGTGTGTGTGTGTGTGTGGAATCTACCTGAGTACAGCTTTTCAGGTACCTAAAATACAGGTGTTAGCCTTGGATGTCTTGCTGTTCCCTCTGCTTTTTTTTTTTTATCTTTATTTGTATTTGGTTTTTGTTGAGCCTATTAAATCTATGAGTGAATAGTAGTTTTTACCATTACTTATTTCATTTTCCTCTGTTTTTCCTATTTTTTTCCTCTCTCTCCTTTGGGGACTCCCATTATATTTATTTAAAGATGCTTGAAATTATCATATAGCTTACTGAATCTATGTTTTTAAACTGTGTTTTTCTTGGAAGTGTTTAATTTTAGATAGTTTCCATTGCTAATGTTTCCTTTTGCAGTATATCTTTTGCCATCATTTCCATCCTGTGCCTTCTTGTTGAAGAATGTGTCATTTTCATCTTTCAAAGTTTCATTAGAGTCTTTTGTGTATGTTTGTGTGGTGTGTTCCACGTTTCTCTGTAACATTTTGAACATACGGAGATCAGTATCAATGATGTCATTCTATGATAATAACCAAATCATCTCAGTTGGATTCAATTAAAGATTTTTCTATGCATTGTGGTCATAATTCTTTTTTGCATGCTTATAAAGTTTTAATTGGATGCTGAGCATTGTCTTATAAGGTGATTAATATTCTTTGTGTCTAACCATATACTTAGGCTTTGGTCTGGCATGTAGTTATTTTTAAATCTCTTTGCTCCTTTGGAATCTTGCATTAAGATGTTTTGGTCAGGATCAGAACAGTGTTGAGTCAAATATTCGATCATTCTCTTCTATTGAGGTAGGACCCTTAGAAGGCTGAACACAGGGTCTTGTAAAACATTACTATATCTAGTTGGCTGGTGGGAACAAGGGTGATTCCTAGTTCTGTGTATGTGTCAAGTTCTCTTCCTTCTTCTCCTGTCAGCTGTTACTTTCCTATTTTCATCACGTGTACATACTGATAAGTGTTCAACAGGAATCTGCTAGACTTCTGGAGTTCTCTCTGTAGCTCTTTCCTTTCCAATACTCTGTCCTGTGAACTCTAGCTGCCTTGGGCATTAAGAGTCTCACCAACGTCCCTCAATTCAAGCAGTTTGTCAAGTTCCATCTGTATTTTTCCTTGCTGTTTTGAATAAGAAATGAAAAAAAAATTCCCAAGGCAGTAAGCTGGGATTTTGCACGGTTCACTTCATTTTTACACGTCTCTTAGACTCTGCTGTAATTCATTGCCCAAATAGGAAGATTTCAGAAACCTTTATTTTATACACTTGTCTGGTTTTGTGTGGTGTTGTTTCAGGTAGATAAATCTGGTTGGTGCTACTCCATCTTGTAAAGAAGTGGATTTTTTTTAACTTGATTTTTAGAAGTTATGGACTTTATGTCTATAAAATATAGATTATAGATATGGGTGATATAGATTAGGTATAATATAGATATAGATTAGATATGAATATAGATATAGATAGATATCTAGATAGATATATTGGATGTACTGGGGTTTAAACTCAGAACCTCATGCATTCTTGGCAAGTACTCTACTGCTTAACCCATGCTTCTAATCTTTCTTGTGCTAGTTATTTTTGAGGTAGAGACTGTTTCCCCAGGCCATCCTGGACATCAATCCTCCTGTTTATACTTTGCTATATTGGGACTGATAAGGGTGTAGCCCTCTACCCAGCTATTTCTGTTGAGATGAGGGTCTTGTAAACATTTTTGCCTAGGCTGGCCAGGCAGGGCGATTCTTCCTTTCTCAGCTTCCTATGTAGCTGGGCTGGCCAGAGTATGCCACCACACCAAATGTTTCTCTTGAGATAGGATTCTGTAAATTTTGTGCCCAGACAGGCTTTTAACTGTGATCCTCCTAATCTCTGCCACCTGAATAGCTAGGATTACAGGCATGAGCCCCCACCATGACAAGATTCTGTTCTTTTGTGTGTATTTTTTTTTAATTTTATTGTCAAGGTGATGCACATAGGGTTACAGTTACATAAGTAAGGTAGTGAGTACATTTCTTGTCAAACTTGTTACCCCCTCTCTCATTTTCCTCTCTCTTTCCTTCCACCCAACGCCCCCTAAGTTGTACAGATCATTTCCAACATGTTTCCTGTGAGTATTGCTATTGTACTGGTTCTTGCTTTGTACATTGTCTCACCATTTTTTCTTGTATAGTAACTTTTAGATAGCTAAAATTAAGACAATATGTAAGAATATTAAAGAAATATTTAAGAAAATATTCTGGGAGGCCACTTTAATCCACACAATCATTTCCGATTTAAATGTTGTATTCTTATTGTATTTGCTC
This sequence comes from Dipodomys ordii, assembly GCF_000151885.1. Lineage (NCBI taxonomy): Eukaryota > Metazoa > Chordata > Mammalia > Rodentia > Heteromyidae > Dipodomys > Dipodomys ordii. Next base: position 2,703,528 of record NW_012267422.1, on the reverse strand, counting down.
AATTCAGTCTTGTTTTAATTATTCCTTTAATAGTGTTACTGTTACTATTACAATGAGTGTTTGTTTCTGTCTGTCTGCCCAAATGTCTGGTTTAGCATTTTATTTATTTACCATGTCTTTTGGCTAATTTTTTTTCCTTCTCTTACCATGACTTTTGGGACTATTTGTGAGGGGTTTTTTTTTGTTTCTTATAAAGTTTGTTAAATGTTCTAACATCAATTTTGAAAGAAATTTCACTAGGTATATATTTCTTTCATTGCACTATTCTGCTTAGGCTGTTTTAAAATGTAGGTATTGCTGAAGTCCAACATCCATAAGTTTTATGTAGAATTTAGTGTTTTCTGTAGAATTAGAAGGTAGGATATGTGGAAAGTCAAGACAGGGGGCTTTCTCTGCTCACAAATTCCATTTTTACTTAGTACCATAGTTTTTCTCCTAAGTGTATTTCAATCTGCCACTATAATGTAGGAGCTACAATTCTTATGATTCACTGTTTCATATTTTTTTCTACCCATGAAAATTTCCCTTCCTTTCCTGGCAAACAAACAGAGCATTTAAAGAGATGTTTAAGCAATATATTTGGGGATTGACTTAAGTGTTTTTTTGTAACAAGGTTTCTAGAAAATTGCCTTATGGTAAGGGTAGGATCTGTAGATTTTTCTGTGTATATTGATTTGTTTTCCCTGTGAATTATGTCCATAAGTTACTGTATTTTAGTTACTTTGAATCTCCTGGACCACCATAGTACCTGGAGAAGGTACGTAGAGAATTGAGTAAAGGAGCGTAGGTTAAATGGTAAGGTGGCTCCTTGGACTGGTGTGAAAATGGCGAGGAAAAATGGAGAGGGCAAGAGATTGATGAGGAAGAAGGACTGAGGGGACATAATGCAAGAAAATTCTTACTATGGCAGCTCTTTAATCAGAGTTGATGAAAGAACTGGTGAAGAATAAGAAATTCAATTAGAGGAAGAATGCGTAATTGATGGAAGAAGTACAAGGAGGAAGTAGGTAAATATGGGATCAAGACTATCGTAGTTAGCATAGCTATCATCAGAACAGAATCAAGAAAGGAAAAATGTATGGAAATAAATTCAGTGAAGAGCAATGGACAAGAGGTTGAGGGAAATTTTTCCTGATGGAAGCTATTTTCTCATTAATACATTTCCAAGTACTACATTCAAAAAAGGATTAGAAGTAGTTGGAATGTTGGTTAAAGGAGAAGAAATTGCATCCTGAATAACTTAATTGGAGCAGCTGCAGGAGATAGCTAACAGTGAATTATGTAAGAAAAGAAAAGAAAATGAAAAGATTTGAGAAATAGGCTCTATAATATTCAAAAGAAAGTATCATTTATACTCTTCTCCATTTTTCACTAAGCACTCTCTTTTGAGGGGGGGTTCAGAACATTAGTCTTTCATTATATAATACTAATCATATATACCAGATGAACTTAGATTTATTTAGAGCTGTGAACTGGTATATGAATTGCAAATCTGTCCTGAAGTTTGAGTGGAAATAGACCCATTTCTCTAATTAGCAGGAGACAAGAGTTGAGATTGAGCCATCTGAGTTGAGTTTTTACAACTTGGAGTCCTGAGGGCTAAACTGTGAATTTCTATCTATTGGGAGATATCAGTACATAGGACCATATCGACTATCCTATCATGATGCTAAATTATGTTATACAAAATATAAGATGCGCTTTTACATGGACCAGGCCTAGAAGACAAAATTTACTGCAGATATAAGTAAAATATTAGGTGTATTTCAAAATCATACATATTTTCCCTGAAACTTCAAATTTTATATATCATTACCATTCCATAGTATCCAAGGCAGTATGTAGTTTTGCTTTAAGTATTTTATGATCTTTAAGTAGTTGTATGCAGGAGTTGCCATTCAACAAAGCAGTTCATGAGTACAATGCAAGCAGGTTGGTATTCTTGGACTCTGACAAGGAAGTATATGTTTGTAGAGACTCATTTCTCACATTAGGTGTACATTATTGATTGCTTTAGATCAAAAAGAGGTTCTCAGCCCTGAATATCCACTTCTGAGTGATTGAAGGGCAATAACCCAACATAAATACAATAAAAGATGAGACTAAGAAGGATAAAATGAGAGGCAAAGATCAAATGGAAAAATGTTCTTTCCAAAATGAAATACTTAGTCCAGGAAAGCCTTGGGTGTCAAGCCTTGAACCTGAGAAAAGCTTGGCTCTAATATCTTGCCTCTGATGTAAGTGTGTCTGCTACTCTCTGGGTGGCTGTACATGACATATATTTGTTGAGTGTGGAGGAGAGAAGTATTTCCCACCTGGAATGTAGAGCTGTCTGAAGACAATGTTTTATTCCCCAGTCCTTCCCAGTTTGTCATTATCTTTCCAATGCAAGGAGCAGAGACTGACTACCCTGGGCCCACATTAGGACTTTCTCCATCAAGTCCCCTGTCAAGATCTACTTTTTCCACCCATATTTCAATCTTAATGGAAATCTTGTTTCCCATTTGCTCAGGAGTAGTACCAAATCCATACTCAAATGCTGACAACTTATAGAATGCCAGAGTAACAAATTCCCCTTAAGTAACACAAGTATAGAATTCCTGTAGGGGAAAAGAATCTTGTCATAGAAAGAGCAGCTATCCTGGGCAAGGTGGTATGTGCCTGTAATTCCAATTATCCAGAAAGCAGAGATCCAGAGTATCTCAGAGGACAGCTTTCCAGAATATCAGTAATACCTCATTGCAATAAATAGGCTGGATATGGTACTACTGAGCTACATTGCATGTGGAGGCTGGAAGATCTGGGTCCAAAATCAAACTAGGAAAAGCATCACACCCTATTTTAAAAAATAACCAAACAAAAAATGGCTGGAGGTGTGGATCGGTAGTGCACTTGCACTAGCACCTACCTCATACCTCCCCACCCTAAAAAGAAAAAAAAAAGGTAAGGCATGGCTATAGGAGAGTAATGGCAGGAGCAGAGATTAACCAACAGGAAAGAAAGAACTGGATGAAAGTGGTCTCATATCCAAGATATTGAGGTAGAGAAGGAGTGTCTTTTTTTTTTTCTGAGCACTATGTATGTTACTTTCTCATATTGCACATCCTCTGTTAACCTTTACCCAGACAAGCAAAATAAGTGGAGCACTGAGCCACAGGGCTACAGTAACTTTAGCACAAATTATTTAAGCCAATCTACATTAAAGACTAAGCCAAATCATGTCACTTCTCCACCTGAATATGCTGATACTCTTTACTCATGCTTAAAGTGAAATGTAAAGTTCTTCTCCTGATCTTCCAGGACTTACCACATCAGTAACCACATGGCCTCTTTGCTATGTTTGCTGATGCCTGTGCCTATTCTAGCCCAACCACCTGAATAATCCCCCTCATCAGCCCTGCCAGTATATCTGCATGATGCTTGGTCTAGCCCAGTCTTCACTCACGTGTTTCCGAGTGTTATATACAGAAGGACTCACCATCCAAATCATTCTTCTTCCTTTTAGCCTACTTTATTTTTAAGGCCCTATTCATCTCCATGTCTTCACATTTCACTCATCTCATCTCATATTGTGTTTTTTATTCATTTATTTCATCAGTACTTAGAACAACATTTGGCTTTAGTGGGGACTCGATAAATATGAAATATGTTCTCTTCTCAGCCTTTGGACCATTTTTATGCAAAGGTAATATTGTTTTATACCTGTTGCTAATGTTTAAATTTGCATGTTAGATTTGAAACATGAGTTACATGTGAAAGCTTTAATTTTTACAGTGATATAAAGCTATATGATATACATACATATGTGTTTATATGTGTTATACACATATTTATATATACACATATTTATTTATATTTATATCTACATATAGATATAGATATATGGGGAATCAGTATTGGTGTTTGAACTCAGAGCCTTGCAATCACTAGGTAGTTACTTTAACATTTGAGCCATAACTCCAGCCAATTTTTACTTTTCTGTTTTGTAAATTCTGTCCCACCTTTATTCCCAGGGCCAGCCTGGATCACAGTCCTACTATTTATACCCTCTCATAGATGGGATGGCAGGTGTGACCCATCATCAGGTTTTTATTGGTTGAGATGCATTGCCTTTACATGTTTGTAAAGAATGGCCTCAAATCCCAGTCCTCCTAATTTCTACCTTCTGAGTAGCCAGGATTGCAGATGTGTGCCATTGATGGTGCCTGGTCAAAAATTTCATTTTATCTCTGTTTCACATATGGCATGTTTTGGGGAAAATATTAAAAAGTCACAGAACTTCGGAGTGGTGGAATTTGAAATCAAGTATGTCTGATTTTGGTTCCATGGTTACAATCACTACTGGCAGAGACATGATCGTGTTGTCTCAGTGATGATTTTATCTATTCTCTATATGTGGCCAAGGCCCTTAATAACTTAGAGAATAGAGAACAGAGCAAGATCTCTATTTTTTTAGTTCTTTATACTTTCCTGCACCTCTCATATCACCCTATGATTAATGAAGAATTTATTGAAGTATGTTAGCTACCAGCGGTAGGAAAAATGTTTAAGTACTTCCTAACAACATTAATCAAAATAGCACATTCAGTGGGAAACACAGAAGGAAAGTATGTGAAATTCATATTTAGGTGGGTGAATATTATTTGGATGAAATCAAAATTACCCCCCATAATGTATATGGTATTTGAATGCAAGCATGGTTGTCCCAAATACTAAAAATAAACTTCTGATACAGTTCCTAGATATTTTAAATTGATTTAAGTGGCATGACCGGGGTAACTGGGAAACTCATTTCAATATTTACTTCTTCATGAACAATGTTCACATTTAAAGGTGATTGTTCTTAGATGTTGGAGCTGATTTCAATACCATTTAGACACAGAGGTTGAACATAGCATTGTCTTTCTATTATACTGAAGGGTAAAAGTCATTAAAAATATCTTATATATGTATATGAAACACTAAAAAAGAAGATGGATCTATGAATATATAACAGTCAGAGATAAATATTTGCACATTTTAATTTCAAGTTCATGGTTTTAAAATATGAGCAATCACTGACAGAGTAATTCACTTAGCATTTTTACTTACTATGTACAAGAATGGAAAAAAGTCAAATGTAATATTTAGGTCTATTCTGTCTTGAAACAACATTAAAATGATCATATTGAAAGGATTTTAAAAAGTACAGATTATTCACATAGAAAAAAGGAGAATAGGAGGAGATAGAATTAGAACAATGAGCAGAAATCAGAAACAGGAAAGAACAGGAAACTATGGGATTGGGTGGGGAGTGAAGACTTTTGGTACAGAGCATACTAGATGTGCAGTTCATTTCCATTGTTAAAAAAAAAGAAAAGAAACAAGAAAGAAAGCACAGAAAAACTTAGTTATGTCTGCAAGAGGAAAGTGGAAGAAGTCAATCAGAAGAAATGAGCTATTATTTCAGCTGAATTCTGGGCATGGTTAGGAACCAGACATGTATTTCTTTCTGCAGAAAGTACAAATCATTTAAGGTTATAATTAGGAAAGAAAATAAATGGCTTGACTTCAGTGAAAAATTCAAGGTCCATATGGACCAATAATGTGGAGGTTTTAAAAAACTTGTGTGAACTTGCTTGCTTGGCTAGTGCTACCCCACCTGAACCATGCCTTCAGCCCAGCATTTTTCTAGTTGTTTTGGAGATGGAGTTGCCATTTATGATATTCTCTAACTGTGGTCTTTTTTCAAATCAGGGTCTCATTGTATATTGGGCATTGATGATTAATTCCAGGAGTGATCTGTGACAAAAAGGGGACTGGATGAGAGATTCATTAAAGATAGCTATTTAATTATTCATTGTAGTCTTCATCCTGTAGGGCCTTTCTAAGTTTTTCTATAAATGGAGTGAACTAAAATCAATCTAGATCCAACATCAGAGTTGGGGGCCCAGGAAAAATTTTTCCTGAATTGAAGTAAATATAAACAAATTTCAAATCTCTTTTTAGCACTTCTGTATCAGTAGTCACAGTGAACAATCAATAGCCAGACTTTCAGATGCTTTGGTTTTGGCCCAACAGTGTCAAATATAGAGACATAATGACAACTCTCAGGTTGCTTCATGACCTGTACCTTCTCCTGCTGCTTTCTGGGGGGAGGTTCCTGGTTATATTGCAGTGGGCTTGATCAGAACTCTGCTTCTATGTGGTGCTAGAGATCTTAAGCAGCTTCACCTGGTTCTAGAAGAGTCAGCCCATGAGCATTCAGGAAACAGATATAGTTCATGTATTTTTGAAAACTCTTACTACTGTTAGGCCAAAAATAATCCACACTGTTATATAACTACAGAATACCACTGGTTATTTTTAAAATTCAACTAACTGCATGGAAAGATTATCTGTAAAACTAACACTCAATTAGACAAGTTGTTGATTATAACAAAGTTTAAGAAACATAGCTAGCATATATGTATTGACAGTTATATTTATATACATACAATCTGACCTATTATAATATTCATGGACTTGACCTGCAGAGCATTTGCTCTTATAAATGGCTTTATTGCTTAACTTGCAATTAGGTCCTGTTTTTGTGTGTGGCATTAACTAAAAAGTGATCCAGAGAAGTACCAGGTGCATTCAATTAAAAGAGCTTTAAAGAGAAGTATCATGTTTTACCATGCATTTAAAAATATATTTAACAGGTTTATTCCAACGTCAGGGTTGCAATAAATGAAAGTCAAGTTGACTGAAAACAGACATGAGTTAGTGCTCTACCTCCTGATTTCCATCATCTACTTTGAGTTCTGTTGTCCATGTGGAGACCTTGAAAAACCCAGGGCAGATGACTGCAGTTGTGCTTCTCTATGCAATAGTGGAGTCGTATTTTCTTTTTTCACTTCAGTTTGGACTTTTACTTATCTAAGTCAAGCTAAACAGCAGAACTATCAAGGGATAGAGCCAATTACCTCTACCACGATTTGTGGATTTACTAAGTTGTAGCATGAATCAGAGAAACTTAAACAGAGACATTAAGAAAACTGAATTGAGATGTGAATGCCTTGCCTTTTGACACTATGCATTCACTGGGTCTGGGCATACATGATGAAGCCCTGTGAAGCACAATGAATCACATGCATCAGAGATGCATTAGAAATGCAATTATATGTAGACTTTTCTGAAGCTACATAAAGTTTATAAAGCTGTTTAGTATTGTAGACCGGAGCACAGAAGAAAGAATACACTTAGCTTTTAAAACTGGATTTCTAAGCATAATGAGGGAATACTGATTCAAATTATCCTTGTTAATACATTCCTGGAAGAATATTCATAAATGCATACATACAGTTATACTCTTCACATTTCTTAGGAGACATAAGCAGATACATCTTCATATTTTTATCTCTGTATAAGCTTTTCCAAAATGGAATGAATCCTAGTAAAGGTGTTTACATGAAGCCACTAGGGCCTTCATGAATTTTTTTCCAGTACTCCCAGAAAGTCATGTGCCTAGATATCTACTGTTTAGTACACTATTTATAATAGATGGAATATTTATGTGCCCTATTATCTATATGTTGAAATTGAAACCTTAATATGATTCTGCTTCTAGATTTGAAAGTTAATTGAGATTTAAAATGACCTCATAAAAGGAAAACCCCACAGATGTTTAAAAATCAAGCAGATCATCACCAGAAGCCAAGTCTGCCAGTGGCCTCAATCTCAGAACTATGAGAAATAAATTTCTGCTGTTTATCAGATATCCAATGTATGGCATTTTATTATAGCAGCTCTACATGTCTAACACTGAAAATACCTTTATAGCCCTCAAAACCACTGACAGAAGGTATGTCAGTAATATTTTTAACCAAGTGACTCTATAAAGAATTGACAAAATCCATATTTTTGCCCATTCAAATCATACCTACTCTTTAAGAAAAAAAATCTCCAATGCTGCCACATCCCCAAGTTTACCCCAAGTTTATTTATTTATTTATTTATTTATTTTTGGGTCTGGTCGTGGGGCCTGAACTCTGGGCCTGGGCGCTGTCCCTCAGCTCTTCAGCTCAAGGCTAGCGCTCTACCACTTGAGCCAAAGCACCACTTCCGGCTTTTTTTCTTTTTGCTTATGTGGTACTGAGGAATCGAACCCAGGGCCTTATGCATGCAGGGCAAGCGCTCTACCACTGAGCCACCTTCCCAGCTCCTACCATGTTATTTTTGTGTAGGTAGATGCACGTTTTGAATTTTATTAGGATCTATTATGTATTTCCTAATTAGTCCTTGCAGAGACTATTTTTCTAATTAACTAGCAAGTGGAAGGATATGTATGACATTTCATTTTTTAAGGTAATGAGTACATTTATTGTCGAACATTGTTACCCCCTCCTTCGTTTGTCTCCCACTTTCCCTCCCCCACCACTCCCCTCCCCACCAAAAATTGTAAAGTTAATTTACAACATAGTGTTTTGTGATTATTGCTGTTGCATTGTCCTTTGTTTCCCAATTTTGTTATTCCCCTTCCCTTTCCCAAATTAGATAAATGTATATACAAGATACAGGGTACCATACTCAAACACAGTGATAACAGGTGATTAAACCAAAGGGTAATATAAAACAAACAGAAATGAAAGATAAAAGAAATAACTTCACACAGTAATTAAAAACAACAACAAGAAAACCTCTGTTTCCATATTTTTCAGTTCATTTTGATTAGCATCATTTTATATTGTCATATATACATAGCTATTGTGATCTTCTGCTAGGATTATCCTAGGCATATACTAATTATTACAAATGAGGGAAATCATGGATCCTAGGTTTCTTTGAATCATGATTACTTCACTTAATATTTTTCCAAATATTTCCATTTCTTTATGAATGGAGCAATGTCATTCTTTCTGATAGAAGCACAGAATTCCATTGTATGTGGTATTCCATGGACTACCACATCTTCTTGATCCATTCATCTACTGAGGGGCATCTGGGCTGATTCCATATCATAGCTATGGTGAATAATACTGCACTGAACATAGTTGTGCTGGTAGTTTTAGTGTGGCCTTGTTTGTGGTCCTTCAGGTTAATGCCAAGACTGGAATTCCTAGTCAGAGGAATAAAGCAAGAGACAAAAATAAAGGGGATACAAATAGGGAAAGAAGGAAAACTCTCCCTCTTTGCAGATGACATGATCCTGTATTTAAAGAACCCCATAGACTCCTCTCCCAAGTTACTTGAGCTGATCCAAAACTTTGGCAAAGTAGCAGGGTATAAAATTAACCCACCAAAAATCAGTAGCTTTTCTGTATGCCAACAATAAGATGAGTGAGGCTGAAATCAGAAAAGCAACTCCTTTTGTAATAGCCTTAAAAAAGGGTAAAATACCTAGGAATTAACCAAACAGGTGAAGGACCTCATGATGAAAACTTTAAAAACCTAAAAAGGAAATTAAAGCAGATTTAAGGAAGTGGAAAAACCTCCCATGATCCTGGATTGGGAGGATTAATATCCTGAAAATAGCAATACTGCCCAAAGCTATCTACAAATTCAATGCAAAACCCATCAATATGGCAACAACATTCTTTAATGAAATAGAAGAAGCAATCCAAAATTCATTTGGAATAATAGAAGCCCCAAATAGCAAAAACAATCCTTAGCAGGAAAAACAGTGCTCTATTACAAAACTCTATTATAAAAGCAGCTTGGTACTGTATGACATTTTAGAATTACTTGATGGCAAATTAAGATTAGTTCATGCTTTGCAACAGTATCTTTTCAATATATCGCATGAAGCAGATAAAATACAAAAGATAGAGTTAAATAACCAAGAATTAAGTATTATTAAACCAGAAATAGAGTTACATATGTAATGTTCAGAGAAACTTAACACTCTATGGAGATCAGTCAATATCTGAGCGCGGATTCAAGCAGAGTTGACAGGTGTCCTGGATTCTGTGGGTTGGAAAGAAGTAAGATTCCTGAAATGCAGGAGGGAGCAAGAGTTAGTCTTCCTGCTGGTGAAGCAGTAGTCCAGTGTGGGATTTCCTGACACTGAAAAGAAGGCTGAAAACAGTCGTGACTGAGTAATTTAGGGTGACAGAGCATTTACAATGCTGCCTCTTAATGGAGGCATACAGAGACAGGGAACCTTATAGCTAGGAAACTGAGCCAAGCCACCACTTGGCAGCAGGAAATGAAATCATGACAGATTAAATTCAAATAAAGGAAAAATATCCATGGTGGTTTTAAAATAAATAGGTTTAGAATGTATGAAGAGATAAAGAAATGAATAAATTCATTTAAACAAAACAAGACATTGTGAAACAAAGCAGCTATAAAAGAAATAATGAAGGGCATATATCAAGAATAGAATTTATACAGTGCAAACTACTGTTACTATGGAAATAATAATTGGGGTATCCTTCATGTAAGACCTTATCAAAGAACAAATGAATGGGACTAGATGTTTGAGAAAAGAATTTAGGACAGAATGTAGAACAGTTGTCAGATTTAAAACATGTACAAATAAAATTAAATATAATTACATAAATGTTCTAAAAGCTACTTTTTATGGCGCTGGTACTAGAGCTTGAACTCAGGGCCTGAGTACTATCCCTGAGCATTTTTTTTTTTGGTCTCAAAACCAGGACCCTACATCTTGAGCTATAGCTGTTTTTCTGGCTTATTGGTGATTAGAATCCTAGAGACTTTCCTGCCAGAGCTTGCTTTAAACTGCAAGTCTCAACAGCATCCTGAGTAGCTAGGATTACAGGTGTGAGCCACTGGTGTGCAGCAGAGGCCACATTTTAAAACATTGCATTTATAAAATTAGAGACAGACTTACTTCTGTATAAAAATTTTCAGTAGGTCCTAACCATAATAAACAGAAAAAGTCCACACTCATACATGTCTTAGTGAAACTGCAATGCATCAACAAATGAAGAGAGATCACTAACTAATTAGGTAAAAACAAAGGGAAAGATGGTACCTCATAAAGAATGATCATTGCACTGTTGGTAGATTCTTATCATCAAAGTCAAATCTTAGAAGATGAGTAAATAACTTCTTCACCTTATTGAAAAAAATGTTTTAAATATGGATCACCCTTTACATCCTTCTGCCTGTTTAAGAACCAGTCTAGGAACTTGTACTGATGTGGATTCCGCATAATGGTGATCTCATGTTCTTTATCATTCTCTGTGAGTCTTTCAGCCCTCTTGGTGAGGACAATGTCTACTTTCCTCAACAGCACATAAATATATCTTTGTCCCATACCTTTAATGGTAGAGATGGCAAAGGCTATTTTCCACTGCCAATTGATATTGGTATTGAGTGATCACAAAATGTGCTGGAAATTCTCAGGAATCACCAAAGGCATAGCAATGTCACCAGTGTCAGCTTGTAGGCCTCCTGCAAAAGAGAAGATAAATACTATTTTATATAATCAGATGAACATAGCTATTGTGCCTTTGTGATCCTCTCCTAAGAATAGCCTCCTTTGGTCTCTGTATGTAAACCCCTAGAGACCTGTATAATTTATCATGTCCCAGTGTGTGTATGTATATATATATATATATTTTTTCTTTTACCACACAGTGGGCTTACTTGTAGATTGATTGGCTCATTCTAGTTCCCACAGATGAGGGAAACCATGCAACCCACATTTCTTTCTTTTGGTCAGTGTGGGGCTTGAACTCTGGGCTTGGGCGCTGTCCCAGCGCTCTTCAGTTCAAGGTGAGCGCTCTACAGCTTTGGCCACAGCGCCACTAGTGGTTTTCTAGTGGTTTATTGGAGATAAGAGTCTCATGGACTTTCTTGCCTAGGCTGGCTTTGAACCGAGATCCTCAGATCTCAGCCTCCTGAGTAGCTAGGATTACAGGTGTGAGCCACAGGCGCCCAGCTAACCCACGTTTCTTTGGGTCTGGCTTACTTCTCTTTTATTTTACTTTAAATTTTTTTAGCATTTTATTTATTTTTATTGCCAAGATAATGTACAGAGTGGTTACAGTTACATAAATAATGTAATAAGTACATTTCTTGTCAAACTTGTTACCCCTTCCCTCATTTTTTTCCTACTTACTCTCACCCCATCCATCACTCCCTACCCCTGCAAATTGTACAGATCATTTCCAACATATTGTCTTGGGTATATTGCCGTTGCTTGGTTCCCCCCTTGTTCTCTGTCTCACCATTCTGTTGTTCTCTTCTCTTCCCTAATTCAAATAAACATATATAAATACTAGGGTACCAAAATCAAATACAGTGACAACAGGCAATAAACCATAGGAGGAAGAACATACAAAAGCAACAAAAAAGTCACATATTACATTAAAAGCAACAACAACAAGGGAAAACCTCTTGTGTTCATGACTTGCAGTGCATTTCACCTTGGCTTATGTCTCTTAATATAATTTTTCCAAGACTTTCCATTTTCTTGCAAAAGGTACAATATCATTCTTTCTGATGGAAGCATATTCTTCTATTATGAATGCATATCATATTTTCTTGATCAATTCATCCATTGAGGGGCATCTGGAATTACTGCATATCTTGGATATGTAAAACAATGCTGCAGCGAGCACGGTTGTGCTGGTAAGCCTTATTCTGGTCTTGTTTGTGGTCTATTGGATAAATGCCAGGAGTGGAATTGCAGGGTCATAGGGAAGGTCTGTCTATAGTCTTTTGAGGAACCTTTATATTGCTTTCCAGAATGGATGAACAAGTTTACATTCCTGTCAAAAGTGTAATAGAGTTCCCTTTCGGCTACATCCCCACAACGTTTGATATTGTTAGTTTTCTTGAGAATAGCAATTCTAGTTAGGGTAAAGCAGAATCTCAGTGTTGTTTTGATCTGCATTTCTTTAATGCCCAGAGATGTTGAACATTTTTTCATGTGTCTATTAGCCATTCTTCTTCTTCTATGAAGTCTTTGAGTCTTTAGCCCATTTATTAATTGGATTGTTGTTTCTTTGAGTTTATTTTGGGGGCATTTAATTTTTTGAACTCTAAGTATAGTTTAGAAGTGAGGCCCTTCTCCGATGTATAGCTGGTAAAAATCTCCCATTCTGCGGGCTTTCTATTCATCTTGTTAGCTATGTTTTTTGTCATGCAGGAACTCTTCAATTGGATGCAATCTCATTAATCCAGCCTTTTTTTTATTTGTTGTGATTCTGGACCTTACTACCATAGTTAACATCCATATGATTTGATATGTGCTTATGATCACTTTGCCTATATGAATCATTTAACAATGATACGTCAAGTTCGTTATTGTTATGTCTGCTAATTTTTATTCTAACATTCAGAAGCTCACTCAAATATCTGAAGATCAATGGTTTTTAATGTGAAAATATAGGTGAATGACATTTAAACTGTTACCTGGAAAAGCTTGGGAATTCAAGCTATTTTAGAAGACCCCCAGTTTTTTCCATGCCACTTTTGTGGTCCTTGTTCTTGAGAAGATATAACAGTTTTTGTCATCTGCTTCTTTCTCTACCAAATTGTCTGGTTGGTTATAGGTTGTAATTTCTCAAATATTATACAAATAACATGAAACAATGGACTGGCTAAATTGTGTGAGAGAAAAGAAAAGAAAAAGGCAGTAGAGAAAAAAAATCAATAGAGAGAGCTGACATAAGTTGCTTATACAAATATGCCTATCTAATACCTGTTTTATACATAAATAGCAGTTAATAATCAACAATACTATTTTGATTTTATTCATCCTGATATATTCTCATTAATGTTAGGCTTTGACAAGCTATAATAGAGTATAAGTGTTTGTCTGAGTTAAATATCAAAATTATGAGTATATCCTTAATATTTTGCTTCAATATTTAGACTATGAATGTATAGAAATATCACTTGTAAGTAATTTTTCACTAGCAATTGTGACCAAAGAAAAAGATGGTGACAGAATTTGTAAATCATTTGTGATAACAAGCCATTTGTGTTAAATGGGAATTTTATCAGTGCATATAGAAATGTATTTTCATCACCAAATTCATTTTTAAAATGAAGCAATTCTACCTTCAAGAGGCTGTTGAGGATTTCACTAAGCTCAGAGTTGGCTCAGAAAAGCTATATTGAATTTCTACTGCTCTGATTTTCTTTTACTTAGTCTCTAGTCCACACATTATGAGTTTTTGAAATTACATAAAAGTACTAAACTCCCTGGAGTATTTACTTCAACAAATAATATATGTTTCTGAGTATAGAAAGACAAAACAATTTTGAAGGAGTAAACATTTATTTCACAATGTCCAAAAAGAGCCATCAGCACGAATAATTCTTCGGTGAAGACTGAAAGAACTATCAACTCAATACAGTTATATTTGCACAAAATATAATTGAAAAATTAAAAGATATTTTCCAATAATGAATACCTTCATTAATCAAAATGGCCATCCATCATCAGAAAACCATTTTCATTAATTCAAAATTAGATATCTTAATTAAAAATTATCTCCTTTTCATTAGCATGCACATCATTGATGACTTTCTTAAATAAAAATGATCTAAATTAGCTATTTCTGAAATATAATGATGTAATTATTTTGAGAGCTGGAAACTATTGGAAAAATAAGAGACAATTTAGACAAAGACATTCGAGGCTATATGATCAAAGCCTATTACAGACTTTAGAAAACTTTGGTCATTTTAAGCATTTGAATGATACCTTACAATAGTAGTAAACAGTGCAAAAGTGTGATTGCAATGCTGAAATTTACATATGCTCATAGACATAACTTCATAGATGTTACATCTTCAAAAAATGTTTTTATTATATGAACATCACAGCTTATCCACAAAAGTATGAAAAAGATTATATACTTCTAAGAATACTCAAGAAATGTTGATAAAGTGTCAAACTAAATTCTGAATTACAGAAATTTGCAAAAGTAAAGCAATTGGAATACGACAAGATACATATTATATAAAGAAAAAGTAACACTTTAAGTAGAAATAGTATAGTTACCTTAATATAAATGGCTACTAGCAACTGACCACTTCCTAAGTACCAGGCAGCCATACTGACACTAAACATCCTGTTTCCTTCAAACAATATTTATGATAAATGAGTCCAGAGTTACTCACATTCTAGTTACAGGACTAGATTTTGTCAGGCTCATCCTAAATTATATATTCTTTCTATTTTATTCTACATTTTCACTGAATTTATGATTCTAAATATTTTCCAAGTCACAACATTATACTTTAAAATCTTTACAGATATGGCTAACTATATAGTTATTATGTAAATATACCTTGTTATATGTACCACATCCTCAATTACATCAGCATTAATAGCTTTTGTTAAAACTTTGCTAATTGTATAGTTAACAAACATTTTCGGTAGCAGGTCTTGAATAAATATATACAGATTAGAAAGATATTCACATTATTAAAGCATTTTATTTATAAATTAACTCTGAAGAATAAGTATGGACATCTCCTAGTCCTTTAACAACCATAATCAAATATAATTACTCATTGTCAGCTACTTTGGTTCATTTTATTTTATTAAATATATTTTTTATTGTAAAGATACTGTACAGAGGGGTTACAGTTACATGAACAAGGTAATGAGTCAATTTCCTATGGAGCATTGTTACCCCCTCCTTTGTTTTTGCCTTACCATCCCTTTCTTCCCCACCTTCCCAACTCCTCCCTCCCACCCCTGCCAAAGTTGTAAAGTTTGTTCAACATAGTGTCTTGTACATCTCATTGGTACATTGAGTCCTCCTGTATCCTTATTTCAGCATTTTGTTATTTGCCTTCTCCTCCCCAAATTAGAAAAATGTATATACCAGATGCAGGACACGGGAATCAAATACAGTACAACAAGATTTATACCTTGGGGGAAGAACATAAAAACAAGCAAAAAAAACCCCACATACTACATTATAAGTACATTAAAAAGAACAAGAAAGATAAAATCTCTTGTGTCCCTATCTTGGGGTTCATTTGCTTAGTATCTGGTTATATGGTCGTAGGTACATAGTTTTTAACCTCTTCTGCTTGTCCTAGACATATACTAGTTATTGAAGATAAGGGAACCCATAGGACCTATGTTTCTTTGACTCTAGCTTACTTCACTTAATATAATTTTTTCCAAGTCTTTCCATTTCCTAAGAAATGGGGTGGTATCATTCTTTCTGATGGAGGCATATATAATTCATATATATTTATTTATAAATATATATATATATATATATGTATCTCATATTTTCTTGATCCATTCATCTACTGAGGGGCATCTGGGTTGGTTCATTTTTTAGTATAAATTTTCTTTCTATGGCTACTAAATGTGAAGGTTTACAAAAAAAATTATTTCCTAATTCCTGCATGTTTCATAACATCATTTGTACAATGGAAGAAAAATCACCAACAGAGGCAAACCACTTAGAAAACTCTGTACAATCTCCTTCTCCAAAATCCAGTACCAATCAGTATCAGGTATAGATTTGACTGGCTATCCAAATTGGTGGTGATATCCCACAAATAATCCTTTAGCTCACCTATACCCCCACTCATATGGAATTCATACCCTCTCCCAGAACTTTCCTTTGGCTTTCAGACATCCCTTAGGATTTAAAAATTAGGCCAAGTGGATACTGATAAAAAGTAAAATGGTGGACTTGCTATACATTCCAAAGAACTGTAGAGTCTTTTGTACCCATTATTACAAGGGATGCATTTTCTGTATAATTACATCTGCTATAACATTATAAAAGAAAAACACTCACAAACAAGACCATACTAAAACTACCAGCACAACTATGTTTATTGTAGCATTATTTACCATAGCTATGATATGGAACCAACCCAGATGCCCCTCAGTAGATGAATGGATCAAGAAAATGTGGTATATATACAATGGAATTCTATGCCTCCATCAGAAAGAATGACATTACCCCATTTGTTAGGAAATGGAAAGACTTGGAAAAAATTATATTAAGTGAAGTAAGCCGGGCCCAAAGAAACATAGGTCCCATGGTTTTCCTAATTTCCCTAACTAGTATATGTCTGAGACAAGCAGAAAAGATCAGATAAATTGATGTTAGGTGAAATGAACCCCAAGATAAGTATTCAAATATTTTTTTCCTTGTGATTGTTTCTAATATATTTATAAGGTGATTTTTTTTGTGGCTTTGTATGTCCTTCCTCCATGGTATAACCCCTGCTTTCACTGTATTTGATGTTGGTATAATTTGTGGTAGGAAGGAAAAAAAACAAATCGTTTAAATAGGGATACAGGTGGGCCCATTGCAAAAATGAGATGTACAAGTCCTTATGTCGAAAAACAAATTTTACAACTTTGGGCGTGGGGTGGGGGGAGATGGGAAGGGAAGAGAAAGGGAAACAAAGGAGGCGGCAATAGTGCTTGATAAGAACTGTACTAATTACCTTGCCCATGTAATTGTAACCCCTCTGTATGGTATTTTCACAAAAAAAAGAAAGAAAGAAAAAAAGAAAAACAATGACTTCAAATGCTAGACATATATAAACATTTCCCCTGTATAACCCAGAGGCAGTTAATATTTTTAATGGAGACCAAACCACCCAGGAAACAATTACATTTCATTTAAATTGTAGTTTACAACAAACTAATTGAATTTAAAAGTAATTAAACAAGAAAATATCAATTACCTATCTATTGTCTCTCTTGTATAATTATATTGTTTTATTGCCTATGTTTCATATTTGTTGCCAAGTAGTTTTTAAATTTGATTGTTAGTTTTCTGGAAAAGAAATTGTTATAGGTTTGAGAGTTTCACTTATTTTTTAGAGGGTAAACTGCTGACATTCCATCTTTGTAAAAGAAATGTTCTATGTGCAATCATTTTTAAAACATTTGAACTACTAGAAATCTAGTAACCAAAACCAATAATTCTAGTTATTCATGAGTCCTTTTTACAAATCCATATCTAAACCCCACCAAACTACCATTAACTCAATTTTCTTGATCTCATAACTTGCTCAAATATACATTGGTTTCAAAGGGAAATAAAGCTAGTTAGCTCTTAATGTATCATTGGGTATGTAGGTATGGAATTTATTTATAAAAGTGATCTCTATTAAATTTAAGTGCATCCTATTTTGCTAAACCTTCTTCTTTTTTTGAGGGGGGGGGTTCTGGTCGTGGGGCCTGAACTCTGGGCCTTGGCGCTGTCCCTCAGCTCTTTAGCTCAAGGCTAGCACTCTACCACTTGAGCCACAGCACCACTTCCAGCTTTTTTCTTTTTGCTTATGTGGTGCTGAGAAATTGAACCCAGGGCCTCAGGCATGCAAGGCAAGTGCTCTACCACTGAGCCACCTTCCCAGTCCCTATTTTGCTAAACCTTTCATCTTAGTTTTCTCTTTCTGAAATGTTACAAGAAAATAAAAAATAACTGAAAAATACTGTTTTCTGAAATCATATTTCTAAGTAACAATAAATTCCATGTCTTTTAAAAATACTCCATTACCTTTAAATAGTTGTACAAAGGAGTTGCTAATTTACAAAGTAGTATGCAAATATAATGCTTGTGACCAATGTTACCCCTTTCAACATTTTCACCCATCCCTCCCCTACCCAGCCCTTCTTTCACTTTTCTCAATTTTGTAGGATATACATTGAATTCTTAATTGCCTTCTCCCTGTCTTCTCCATTTTACTCTTCTGCCCTACCCGCTATGACTCCACCCCACTCCCTTTGAAGTGCCTGTTTGCTGGTGTTCATTTTGTTGAACTTTGAAATTTTATGTCTTTTTTCACACAGAAATAATTATATGGTAGGGAAAAAACAAAGGAGGAGGTAACAATGCTCAATAGGAAGTGTACTCATTACCTTACATGTAATTGTAACCCCTCTGTATACTAACAATAAAAAAACATAAAAAAGTATTCTGGATATATCACTTGGACTGTGGAAGACATTTCTTTCTTCCTTTTCTTTTCTTTTCTTTTTTTGCTGGTTCTGGGGCTTGAACTCAGTGCCTGAACTCTGTCCCTGAACCTTTCTGTGCTCAAGGCTAATGCTCTATCACTTGAGCCACAGCGTCATTTCTGGCTTTTTCTGTTTATATGGCACTGGAGGAATTGAACCCAGGGCTTTGCGCATGCTAGGTAAGCACTCTACCACTAAGCTACATTCCCAGCCCGAGGACATTTCTTTATTAGTCAATGTGCTTACTCATGATTTTCTGACTCCTTTTTACATGTTGTTTGTCACTTATCCTAATGCAACTAACACTCCAAGTTATCAATAATGAATTTTCACTTCACACTTTTTAGTATATCACAGACCATCATACCCATTGTCTTACAATGATGAAATTTCAGTAACTATATTTCATTAATATTTATAACAATTCTGAAAGAAATTCAGAGTTATTTTAAGCATACATTTGGCCATATAAAAGAAATTCAGAAAGATTACATGTACCTTTTATTTTTCATTCTTAAAAAGCTGGTAAAAATGACCTTACTATAACACCTGAAACTTTTGAAGCTACTACAGGAAAACCTTGGATGACAGAGGCATGGGTCCCCTTTATTGCTCAGAAAATGAGGGAAAGAATTGACAAATTAGGATGCATTAAACTAAAATGTTTCTGCACAGCAAAAAGTCATTACAATGAAGAGACAGTCTACAGAATGGGAGAAAATCTTTGCCTATTACACATTTAACAAGGGATTAATAACTAGCATATACAAGGAGCCACAAAAATTAAAGTCTAAAAGAACCAACAATCGCATTAGTAAATGGGAAAGAGGACTGAAAATGCAATTGTTGAAAGTTGTATAAATGTCCATATGTACATAAACAGATATGCAATATCTCTGGCCATAAAGGAAATGCAAATCAAAATAACATAGAGATTTAATCCCACCCCATTAAGAATGGCTGTCATCAAGAACACACAATAAATTCTGGGGAGATCTATGTGGAGAAAATGGAAGACATACCTTATGGATGAGAATGCAAATTAGTATAGCTACTACAGAAATCACTATGGAGGTTTATAAAAAAAATAAAAGGGTAAAACTATCCTATTATCTAGCAATACCATTCTTGGCTATACATCTAAAAGAATAGGAGTTACCTTATATAAAAGAAATACTTATACATTACATTTATTACATTCTTGGCTGTTCACAACAGCCAAGCTGTGGAATCTGCCTAGGTACCCAACTGTGGGTAGATAAATTAAATGTGGTATATTTTATACCACGAAGTGTTATTCATCCACAAAGATTCAAATTTGTGCACAAATATGGATAAAATAGGAGATCATCATGTTAAACAAAATAAGCCAGGTTAAGAAGGATAAGCCTCAAATATTTTATATGCATTATCTAGACATAACTACATTTACTATGTGTATAGATATTGATTATTATTATAGTAGTGGGACTGGAAAAACATGATGGTATGAAATAATAAAATATGTGTCTATGTTTAAAGATGGCATACACATACTAAAAGCTGTTGAAATGGTGAGAGGAAACCATTTGATCAAAGTATAATATACGTAGTGTGAAATACCATGATGAAACTCTTTTGTAAAAATTAGTATAAAAACAGTAAACAAGTGAAGGCTTTTAGAATTTTCTCTACTACTGCTTCCATAAACCTGCCTAATAATCACACTTGCATTGATTTCTCCTCGAATTCCTTTAGTGCTAATGTAAAGGATACATTTAGCATGTGAACTAGTTTGGATTTCTCTTTTGAACTCTCTGGAGATTATCTTCTAAATTAGATTTTAAGAGCCTCAAAAGTAAGTATCTTTTGTGCCAGCCTTTCAGCAACACATCCTGTAAGTGGGCAAAGGCTGTAGAATGGGATTTACTTGAGGAATGACAATCTTTTTGTCTGATAGAATCTGTTGTCATGGGCAGGTCTAGCTTCTCTCTTGGCAGATTATTTTAGCTCTGCCTCCTAGTATAGTTTTCACTTTAGGGTTAAGGAAGTTTTGGCTATTTGCTCTAGTACTCAGAACCTTATTCCAGGTCATACCGCATAGCTCTTTTCCTGCTGAGTGTGTGGTTCAACCTCTCAATTATTAATATTTGGCTTCTTGTACTATGGTCCATTTGCCAGTGATCAATCTCACCTTGATTAGGTGGGTTTCAATCTAGTCATGCCTGCAGATTAAGTGGATGACATAACTGTTTTTCTTCTTTTTTTTTTTTTTTGTCGGTCGTGGGGCTTGAACTCTGGGCCTGGGCGCTGTCCCTCAGCTCTTCAGCTCAAGGCGAGCGCTCTACCACTTGAGCTACAGCGCCACTTCCGGTTTTCTGGTGGTTTATTGGAGATAGGAGTCTCATGGTCTCTCCTGCCTGGGCTGGCTTTGAACCGCGATCCTCAGATCTCAGCCTCCTGAGTGGCTAGGATTACAGGCGTGAGCCACCAGCGCCCGGCTTTCTTCTTTTTTTTTTAATGTAACATTTTAACAAACTTCACTCTCCTTGAGTGACTTCTATTCATGCTATGTGCTTTTGGAACAGTATATTTAGTGTAGCAGCGAGACACACACACACATACACGGACAAAAATGGTAACATTTAATAAATGATCTTTTCTTAGGGAAATGCCAGATTCCTTATTACTATGGGCTTCTTAGCCCACAGTTTCTTGTACTACCACTAACATTTCTAATTTTCCAGCACCTTTGTTATTTGGTAAGAAGAAATATGTCAGAAACATTTTCAGAGCAGAATGTGGATTTTGGAGAATAAATTTTCTATTCATTTGATTGTACCTATGTAATAAAGTTGTAGACATTTATTGTGAAGTGTTTCAAGAAAACAATTTAACAGAAAAGCTAGATGAACATGATTAGAACAATTACAGAATGTAATTTTTGTTTTACTTCCTTTTGCCTAGATCAAGTCTCCACCATCCATAGGTAAAAGTGATTGATCTAACCTAGCAAACAAACAAACAAACAAAATTTGAATTGGGTTCAAGATTCTAACTCTCTACTGATTACAACAGGGAAGAACATCTGTCCAGCTAGCTACTTGATTAATTTTGAAAAGTCTTTGTAGTAACAACCAAGAATATTAATTTCAAAATATGACTAGGTCTGAGTTTATGCTCTAAGTTACCAGAATGAAGGGGAAAAATGACGGAGAACAGAAAAAGAAAAAGATGTGTGAAGCTGTATAACTACAATTGCAATGAAACTCTTGTTCATATTAGTTTAGAACATATATATCTGCAGAAAATTCTCTTCTCAAAATAGTCTCAGCTGAGATTATGCTTTGTTAGTTTGAAATACTCATACCAACTTGAGAGGAGTAGAGTTGTAGCTAATCCATAAGCATGTTACTAATCAGCTAGATGGAATACTTGACTTTACATAAAAAACTCAGGCAAGGCCAGGCTATTGGCTCACGTCTATATAACTCTAGCTACTCAGGAGGCTGAGACCTGAGGATCAAGGTTCAAAGCCAACCCCAAGCTGAAAATCCCCATGAGAATCTTAGCTATAGTTAACCAGCAGGAAACCAGAGTGGCACTGTAGCTGACAGTGGTAGACTGTTAGCCTTGAGTGAAAAAAACTCAGGGGCAGAGCCCATGTCCTGAATTCAAGTCCCACAACTGACAAAGGGGAAAAAAAAAGAAGCAAGATTCACTGGCATGCACTCATGTGTGCACACGTGCGCGTGCGCGCGCGCGCGCGCACACACACACACACACACACACACACACAAGCTGTATAGCATTCTTAGGTAGACAGGGTAGGAAGGGTATTTGTAACAATCACAGACTGTTATACAAATGACTACACCAAATATAATCAAATATACCACAGTTACTCATGCAAATGAAGAACTGAATTTTCACCAATCATAGCACAGTCTCTCATGCAAATGAAGGACTTTGCACCAATCACAAGCCTTCATAGGCCTTAATCTGGACTACCACAGAAAGCGCACTGCCTTCAGCATAAGTGAAAATGGAGGCAGAGTCATCCAGAGTTCACCAAGGCTGCTATTTTTTAAGGTGCTGTATTTCCAAGTCCAATGCAGCTTCTAGAATGTCCTAAGCATAATCACTCTGCAAGTTGTGTACAACAAGCCATGCTGTGAGGACAAGCCAGCTGCTTCACTGGCTGATAGTTCTTCACTCAAGGCATTCAAAATACCAGAGAAAGGCCTAACAACTGTTAATTAGGGAATCAAATAGCTCCAGCCCCCAACTTCTTAATTTATTTAAAGGAAAACCAAACATTAAAATGAAATGTAGTCTCATCTTACAAAAAAAAAAGGCTTCTTAACAGTGATTTAACAGTATTTAAAGGCCTGTAACAATGCTTACTTAACTCCTTGGCCCACTTACCCCAGGGAGAGGCGGTCCTACTAATGTGCCTAGTAAGGAACTCAGTTTTCTCCTTTTATAGAAAGCCACTGGCTAGATTTACTCAGTGTTGTAATCATATAGTCATATTTTTCCTACTTTATATGGAACTTTTCCATATAAAGTAGGAAATTTTGATACACTTGGTTCACCAAGTTCAGGGTGCTGCAATGTACATTCTGTGACCCTGAGAGTATTTATAATGTGTCTTTTTTGTTGTTGTTGTTGTTAACAAAGTTAGCTGCCCTCTAGACATCCTAAGGTAGGCTGACTCCTCTGAACAGACTTCTACCCTGTGCTTGGGTCTCAGTGAGACTCCAAGGTGAGTCCAGAGGAAATCAGAAAATGGCTGAGCTCAGGGTCCTCATGCAGCAGGGGTGTCTCCTGTAGGGAACAGATCAGGGCCCACAAGGACATGCAGTGTTGCCCTTGATCATTTCTAGTTTTCAGGAAAACAACAACAACGACCAAAACACACTGAGCAATTCGCGTATTTTGTCGATGCACCTTTGCGTCCAGCGTGGCTCTTCTAGACAATTCCAGCGCAAGCCCCAGGCCCAAACGCCCTCGGACGGATCAGCATTAGGCCACGGATCAGCATTAGGCCCTTGTTGGCTCCACTGCCTCCTAGCTCTTCTACGTCCTTCTAGAAACCAAGGCGCCCCCTGGCGCTGGACGTGCGGCGTCCACGGTGGAATCCTTCCAGGATGCGGAAGCCCGCCCAGCGTCCTCCAGAGGTGGCATCACGTGGTCTCCGGCAGCATCACGTGGCCTCTTGCCACATCTCGCGAGACCCGGCCCAGCAGCTGCTCCTGCCACCGCCGCTGCTCAGACTCGGCCATCTTGGCCATCGCCTTCCGGGCAGTCACAGAGTCCGGCCTGCACGGCTCCCACGATGTCGGGGTACATCACGTGCAAGTACAATAATGGGGACCTGGTGTTTGCCAAGTTGAAGGGCTATGCGCACTGGCCGGCGAGGATAGAGCAGATGGCCCAGCCCAACAGGTACCAGGTGTTTTTCTTTGGGACCCACGAGACGGCCTTCCTAGGCCCCAAATACCTCTTTCCGTACAAGGAGTCCAAGGAGAAGTTCGGCAAGCCCAATAAGAGGAGGGGCTTCACCGAGGGGCTCTGGGAGATCGAGAACAACCCGACCATCAAGGCTTCTGACTGCCGGGTCCTGGAGAAGAACCGCACCCAGGGGCCCAAGGTGGAGCCAGAGCCTAAGGCCCAGGAGGGCCATGCGGAACAGCCCAGCCATGCGGAAGGCAGCCGGGAAGAGGTCCCACCGGTGGAGGACAAGCCCTCCCAGGTGATGGAGAAGAAGGAGGAAGGGAAGGGGCTGCTGAAGAGGAAGGCAGACATCCTGTCGGAGGGCTGCCCCAAACGCCCCAAGGAGGCCGCCTCCCATGGTGACGGTGAGGAGGAAGAGGGGGAGACGCAGGCAGCAGGCAGCAGCGAGTACATAGAACAGCTCCTCGTGGAGGTAGAAGGTGGTGGTGCCACATCAGAACCTGACCTGGCTTGGGAGCCCGAGCTGGAGCAGCAGCAGCAGCAGCAGAAGGAAGAGGCTGGCGAGGAGAAGGCCACAGAGAAGGAGATTCCTGATGGTGAAGATGGCAATGATGACCTGTAGTCACCTTGTTTCTAGAAGAGCCCTGACCTGCCCATATCGTGTCATGGCCTCTTGCCACGGAAATCTGCAAGTGGGGAGCTGTGAACTAGATCCCCAATTTTCTAACTGCTCCTCTTCTTCACTCACCCTCTGTTGCTAACCCTGAACTCTGGAGATGGGGCAGGCCCTCTGGATGCAGCTGGCGACCTGACTCTCACGTCCCCCTTTGCCTTGTGATCGGAAGCCTCACCTCTCCAGGGAAGAAATGCAGCCACTGTGGTCTTCCATACCTAAGTGTTTTTGTTGAGGCTGGGAGGTGGCTGATATCACTTCCTGACGCTAGGCTCCCCCCCAACCCCCCCCCCGCCACCCCCATACTCCCTACCACCAGGCTTCCTGGACTTGTCTTGGAATGATGATAGGAATGAAGGAAGTAGGGGATAAAGAACAGGAGCCACTTCCAGGGACCTGGGAGCAGTGATCTTCAAACTAGTGGTGGTGGGGACATAAAGCTAATAACTAATTGACCTGTCTCCTCCAGGATCCATTATCCCAGTTTATGAGATTGGGGTGGGGGTGGGGGAAGGGAAGCGACAACTATAAGGGGAAGACTAATAAATCCTTAAGTCAGCCTGGGAAGTTACAGGATTTTTTTTTTTTATTAAAGCATTTGGAACTCCCAGATTGTTTGTGGTATCTGAGCTTGTTTTTACCCAGTTTCTTGAGTGGAAGTGGTAAGAAATAACTGCTGGGGCTACTCTTGTGATTGCCAGAAGAGACTTATTGTTGCCTCTTTCCATCTCTTCACAGCACAAGACCATTCTCCTGTCATATGTTTCACTCCGGATATTTTCTTTTTCATAAGGCATGTTAAAATGCCCTAAAATGGAGCCTTTGATGGTTATTATTAAAAGGATTCATGTCATTTTTTTTTTGGTTAAGAACCACCCTTGGATATGCCACCATTTGCTTTTAGCTTTCCTGTTGCTATTACCCCTATTTGTGAGATGAATTGAGGGATCTCTTTCTGTTTGGGGTTTGATTATTTTCTTGTGTTGTTGAGACTTTGGTGCAGTTACTTTTTATCTGTTTGCCCCATCTGGCTCCCTTAATGTCACCATATCTAATATGTAATCTACTGAGAAAACAGAAATATGTATCCCTTTCAACCTCATCCTGTTGGTCTCTCTTTGACTTTTCTCTTGACATTTTCACCCCTACTTCTCTCCTTGGGTTCTGATGAAAAATTGTTGACTATAGGTTTGGAAGTTTAGATCTGAGAAGCATAGACTAACTCAGTTCTAGGAAATAAAACCTACTGATTAAAACAAATCTCAGGCCTGTTTCTTTGTTTCTGAAGAATTGATTTCATCAATGAAACGTTCCTTTTGTTTTCTGTGTATCCTCTGTTAGAAATAACTACATACAGGGTTGTTTTAGAATGAACCCATGAGAAACCTTTGTGTTACCTTAAGATCTCTACTCTTGATTCCATCTCCTATACTCATTTTAAATGATTCCAACAAATAGACATAAAATTATTTACAATGTTTGGACAACAGAGTGGGCATTTTATTGCTGTTTTGATACTCTTCTTTGCCAAACAACTGATTTGGAGAAGAATAAGGATAATTGATTGGTATTTGTGAGATGAGATTACTTTGTCAAATAACACCTCTAAGATCTTTCTCATGAAAAAAAGATAGTTACTTTACAGTCTCAGATTAAAAATGTGTAATTTAGGATACTTCTCATTTTTTAGACATGCAAATATCTAGGTATATTTAAATGTGTTTTATCGTGTGTTGGGATCCCAAGTTCTTCAATGTTCATTACTGCATGCAGTGTTGAAGCTTTAGTCAATATCAGACATGAAGGTGTCAACAGAAGATAATCCTGTTTTCTATCTTTGTAAAAAAGTGCTATTATTTATAAGATGTGACATAATTCATATCAATTACTGGTATTACAATATTAATCCTATTCACCAAATACCTGTTTTGTGCCCATGAAGAATGGCACAGTTTTTGTTTCAGAAGTTAAATGGTTTGTCTTGTATTCCATGTATGCTTCTGGATTCTAACATGTATTTTACTGAAGTTAAATAAGTTTATTCTCTTGAATTGCACATTCCATAAGTATTAGTGGTGGGTTCAAAATTTAGTGAAGAAGCATTTTCATATTAATAAGTTTAAATAAGGACAATAGTTAATACTGAGCCAGGGAGCATACTAATTTCTATATCTAATGCCTTTATTAATTTATCTACCCAGTTAGGTAACTACAGTTATTGTAAATTTAGAGCTAAAGGAGCTGAAGTTCAAAGATAAGTAATTTTCTCAAGGCCATAAATGGCAAACCAAGAATCAGAGTCAGGTCTTTCTCATTCTAAATTATAGGTGCTTTGTTCCATTATATTTTATTGCTTCCTATTAAATAAAACTTCCTATTGAATAAGAGAGGAGCTTTTATTATCTACTATTTTGAGGTGAACATTTAAATTTGTAAGGTAAAGAATATATTAACAAACATTGCTTGTGGGTGTGTAGAAAAAAACACGGGTACTTGAAAATGGTTTGTGTTTAAATGACTTGATAAAATGACAAAAACAATTGCACATTCAATGGCTTTTAAGATGTATTTGACTACAGGAAGTTTGAATATGGATGTGTACATTTGCCATAGGCAAGCATATGATTTTGATAAGGTTTTTATGGAGGCACATCTTCTGAAATGATTCAATAACCTGAAATATAGAAATTGAAATTACTGCTATTTGAGTTCTTTGTATTGTTTCTTTCTCCTTTTGTGTTTCAAATATTAAGACAGAAAAAGTTGTTTATTTATAAGTGACACATTTGTCTTCTCAATAACTATATTACTATAGTAAAGATGGAAATCCAATTAATAATACACATAAAGAATGATATACCTAGTTACCAAACACAATTTCAAAGGATGGAGAAAAATGGTAAAATCTATATTCTCAACCTTCTTATCGTGAACAGGAGGCCCTATTTATATACTTGGGTAGCCAGGAGATATTTTTATGTGAAGTGACAAAGAAGCTGTTTAAAATTCCTTGTAATTCTGCTGCTACCCTGTTTTCCTCTGAACAACGTGTGCCTCAGTGACACAATTACTAATCAATGATGAGTTACCTTACTGAATAAAGCTTGGAGCTTAACCTTTTGTTGAAACTGTGTTGTCACTAGCCAAATGTACTCAGGAATGTTCTGAAGATCTTGTTCATGCTTTCCTTGTAATGCATGCTTATCACATTTGCAGACACATTTTGCATACTGTTTTGTGTAAGGCTTTCGAAGTATTTGATATTTCACCCAAACATCACATTAGCAAAGGTCTAAGATGTCATTCAGGATTGTAAATTTGACTTTCTTTCACCCAAGATTTAGTTTTCACTTGCTCTACAAATTTTTATTGAGGTGTGACTGCCTTATTTCTCACACCTCTATTTTACTTTTCCTAAAAATATATATTTAGACACAGGGCATACTCTGTTCATGTCATTGTCAACAGATTTGTCAAATAACGCTTCTGCTACACATTACAGGTGCATGCAGCTCCCTGCATTTAGGAAGAACTGCCTCTTCTGAGCCTTGCTAGCCACTCAAGGTAAGGATCACCTGTGTGTTCTTGCCCCATTGCTACTCACACTGCTTACATTTTAATTTCCTATGTTTTGTTTGCTCTTCCACCAAGCTCAGAAGGGAATACATATTTTTTTCCATTAATACCTTGCCTCCACTTGCAAAATATGCCAAAAAAAAAGCCTACCAGTGTTATTCTGAAATGCTTGAAGGTCTGTTATCAAATGCTCCTTGTAATCATGGTGCTGGAATGCTTCCCTTATAATCAGTGCTAGAATAAAAGCCATGATGTGATATTGAATGTATTGTGACTGAAAGCAGCAAGTCAGGGTAAACTGGCCTGTAGATTAATCATAGTGCTGGTAGACATGAGGCTGTGTCCATGTAATTAGATACCTATATTGAGTGACTTAAATAAATTGGCAGTTCTCACAGACACATAGAAGTCTCCCAGTTGATGCTAAAGCAAAGCTATTTTGTTCCTATTTGAATCACATGTCTTAGTGAAACCACACACTGGCATCATTTCTACAACACATGAGTCCCTATGTAGAGAAGGGGATGTACTAGTCACTGCCTATGTCTGATAAAAGCCATATATTATGCATTTAGTCTGTACTCTACAACAGTTAAAGGGAAGTATGCCAAAGGTATGTGGTGAAGACAAGTCATTGTAGAAACCTCTCAAGATTTAATGTGTTTAAAAGGAATGGGATCAATCCTACCACAAATATTCCTGGTTCCCATCTCACAAGCCAGATAGCTATCTTGGATATGAACAGTTAGTTTCTTCTGCTGCTGGTGGAAAAGCTGATTGTATTATCCATTATGACCTCTGAGTTAGAGACATCCTAAGTTATTTCCTAGGCTAATTCTGGCAAGTTATTTTCTTTATGTAGTCTGATTTTATATGAAACTCTGATTTTACTGAAATGGTCTTGAGAATGCCAGAAGTCACAGCAAAAATTCCTCAATGGCTAGAAGCAGTGTTGGGCACATTGTTGACCAATGAGAGTGCTAGCCATAGAATTATCTAGATTTTGGAATAGAGACCAATAAAAACAAATTTCATTCGCTTCACTACCCTGGGGTAGAGTAAGTAACCAGGCATCTGGATCATCTGTGAATAATCGTTTTACTTTAGCTTCAGTCATTTTGAGACAAGCCATTTCTTTTCACCCAGCTGTTTCCTTCTTTCTCCTAAAGAAACTTTTTCCAAATGATTTTCTCAGAATTAGATATTGCTCTAATAAGTTTCCTCTTAACACTTTCTTTTCCACTGTCTTAAAATTATCTTTTTATTGGTTTTTATCAACCAGTAGACCTTATATTGTATGTAGACAGGAAGTATGATTATTTTCTTATTCTAAAAACTCAACTAAGTGCCTCATTCATATTAAACACTCAATAATTAGTTGTTAATTAAGAAATACATTAATGCATAACTAAGTCCTATTGCTCTTCATTCTTACCCTGGCTTGACAACTGTCAATGAAATATAGGGATGTTTTTTTAACTCTAGCAAAACACAGTAAAAAAAATGGAAGTTTTGAAAATGAGTGTGGGTTCCATTTATTTAAAACGGTTACAAACTGGGCATCGTTGTATGTAATCCTAGCTACTTAATAGTCTGAGATGTAAGGATAATAGTTGTAAGCCAGCCCAGGCAAGAAAGTCCATGAGACTTTTATCTCCAATTAACCACCAAAAAAAGCCAGAAGGAGAATTATGGCTCAAGTGGTAGAGCACCAGCCTTGAGCACAAAAAGTTCAGAGAGAATGCCCAGGTCTTGATTTCAAGCCCCAGGGCTGAAACAGCAAACAACAAAAACTACAAAAAAAGCTATATTATGTCCTAGTCTCACTAAAATATCAAAACCTAGCAAGGCTAAAACTCAGTGAGGGTGAATCTGATTATTTTGGGTTCTAATCTGAATCTGAGTATAAATAAGTATGTGAAAGATAACATCTTCTGGACTATCTTTTTTTTTTACAAATGAAATAATTCTTTATCAATTTCTTTCTATGTGGAAAGTAGCTTGATGGCTCCACTGTTACAGAGCTATATACAGATCTCACGTTCCCTCAACTAAGTTATGATAATGTCTTTGAGGTGACAGGTTTGTTTTGGGAAGCAAAGGAGCTCATCTAAGTGAAAAGGTCAAACATACTACCCAGCACAATAATAAACATTATAGCTGTTAGTGTGCTTCTTTTCAATGTAAAACAAATCATACAATTGGAAATAATTGTAGCCTGACATATTACCTTTACTTAGAAAAATACTGGAGGCCTTTACCAGATGAAAGCAACTTGCTGGGATATATCTATATCTGTCTGTATCCATATATCTAAGAGAGAGAGAGAGAGAGAGAGTGAGAGAGAGAGAGAGAGACTGTTTTTATATTGAGAGGACTGAAATCTCATTCTTCTATTTCCTCATATTGCTCTTCAATAGCTCCTTTAAATTCCCTCACTGTTAGCTGAGTTATTTTATCTAGACATATCCAATTTTAAATATTCCTCTTTATTGGCATGACTCATCTCCTCCATGGCCAGTTTTATTGCTCTTGTTATTTCCCAAGGATCCACTCACTGTTTTCCAATGGGCATTTCTAAAATGCATCTCCTCAACTACTTTGTATTCCTGCCTTTTTTTCCAACTGCAGAAGAAGTAATTGTATTGCTGTAGTTATTTCTTGGCTCCCTGGCTGACTTCTTTTCCAATGAGCCTATCTTTTCACACATAATTTTAATGAGCTGCCCAACTCCATTACTAAAATGCACTGGAGTGTTACAAGGGTTTGACCATTCTTACCAGAAGCTCTCTCAGGTGACATGTCCTCCTGTGATTTACCAAGTGTCACTCCATTCTGCTTTCTCTTTCTCTTTTTTTATTCACACCTTGGCCAACTCTTCATCACAGTCATTATGTACCTCTCTTGGTGATCTACTTAACACTTTATTAAAAAGTATGTTCAGCTCAGCTCTTTTCTCACTTGCTCTTCACTGGTCATCAAGACCTGATTTTCTTCCTTTCACTTGTAATTCTTCCAGGATATCAACTTCATTAATCATTACTTCTCTTCATAGCAATGTCTGTATGTCTGCATTCCAGTCTGTGAAACATTGCCATTCCCTTCTAGTCTTTTCTCCTCCCTTTGCTATCCTTATTCCTACACTTAGATGCAGGCATAGCACTGATGTTACTCAGTGAATACTTTGATGACACATCAAAATGATTTTAACATAACAAAATAGAAAAAAGCCACTCATACGAGAATCTTATTTCTATCTAAAATTAAAATATGTGGAATAATTTGTAGCACAATAACAAAAGTACTTTTGCAATTTGGGGTTTGACAGGGCAAGAATTAGAGGCAACGTGATTCTTGCTAGGAGGAAGGAGGTGTTGCTTTCCTTGCAGTTGCATTCTTGGTTGAAAGTACTGAGGACAGCAGTGAAACAGGCACATTCTCCACTGCCATGAAGCTTACATCCCATGGGAAAGACAAGGATAGTCAGTAATGGAGATAATTTCAGAACGACCACAAAGTAGCACCAAGAATTTCTAAGTGGAGTTATTTTTAATTATGTACAAATTAAACATCATCTGCTAGAGGGCTTTCATTCTGTATTACCACATATTTATAGCTCTATTGCCTTTACCAATTATTCCTGATCTTTTCAAGGCTAAGAAAAATATCCCAGAGATACCACCAGTAACTGTCCCTACACATGATAACAATAAGAATAGCTGAGGGACAGTGCCCAGGCCCAGAGTTCAAGCCCCACGGCCGACCAAAAAAAAAAAAAAAACAATAAGAATATTGTGCTTTGAGAGTGTACTGAGCACATGTCACATACTTGTTAGGCAAGTGCTATATCACTTGAACTATGACTCAAGCAGTTTTTGTTTTAGTTATTTTTCAGAGTGGTCTTATGTTTTTGCCTGGGACTTTCCTGGGAACTTGATTTTTGTACCTGTGTCTTCTGTCTAAAGAGATTACAGGTGTAACACCATGTCTCACGCTTCTTCTCCTCCTCTTCCTCCTCTTTCTTCCTCCTTCCTCCTCTTTCTTCTTCTTCTTCTTCTTCTTCTTCTTCTTCTTCTTCTTCTTCTTCTTCTTCTTCTTCTTCTTCTTCTTCTTCTTCTTCTTCTTCTTCTTCTTCTTCTCCTTCCTCCTCTTTCTTCTTCTTCTTCTTCTTCTTCTTCTTCTTCTTCTTCTTCTTCTTCTTCTTCTTCTTTCTCCCTCTTCCTTCTTCTCCTCCATCTTCCTCCTCCTCCTCTTTCCTCCTCTTTCTCCTCCATCTCTTCCTCCTCCTCTTCCTTTTTAAATACTGGGGATTGAACTCAGGGCCTTGAGCTCTACCAGTCTCACTCCAGTCCTGATTTTCAGATAGAGTCACTTGCATTTCACCTGGGCTTGCTTCAGACCATGATACTCTTTCCTCACCATCTAATGGAGATTTTATAAGCATAAACTGCCAGGCCCAGCTTACTTTTGAGATATGGTTTCAATAACTTGTCCCCATGATGTCTTAAAAACATATTCCATCTATCTCTGCGTCCGAATTACAGGTACGTACAATCATATTCAACTTAGTCCCAGCTATTTGGAGGTCAAAGATAGATGGATTGTGGTTTGGGGTGCTTCCATTTTAGTAACTAGAGAAAGACACTTAAGTATAAAAATAAAAATATAAAAATTATATTTAATGTTCAAATGTTATAATACTATTTGGAAAACCAAAGTTGCATAAAGAAAGCTGTGGTGTATCAGATGGGGTTGTACCATTTCAACAGTGCTTTTAGGATGGTACCAAGTTTGTGTGAATGCCTTGGTTCTTACTTTTTACTAACTTTCAAGTAATAAGATCAGAATGTAAATGAATAGAGTAGAAAAGATCTTGAGCTGGGTGCCAGTGGCTCACACCTATAATGCCAACTACTCAGGAGGCTGAGATCTGAGGATCGTAGATTGAAGCCAGTCCAGGCAGAAAAGTCCCCAATGAGACTCTGAATTCCTGTACCACTCAAAAATGGGAAGGGGCACTGTGGCTCAAGTGGTAGAGCCCTAATCTTGAACACAAAGAAGCTCAGGGACAGAGCCCAGACCCTGAGTTCAAACTCCACAATCAACCAAAAAAGAAAGAAAGAAACAATGTAATTGTTTAAGTATAAATAACTCAAACCTTAAGTAGTTATACATCTCAGCAGAAATACAGAAATTTTTTTGGGAGAGAAAAAATGTGAGAGATAGAAGTAGGAGGTGGGGGAAAAAGCAAAAGACAGAAACAGAGACAGAGAGACAGAATTAATATTTCTTGCTGTATTGCCTAGACAAGCCATTCTTTTCTTTTACCTCTTGTCTGCTGGAATTACAAGCATGTGTAACTATGACGACATAAATTTTGTAACAGTTAAAAAGAAAAATGGTATTTGTCAGTTTAGCATATGTGTGCGTGTATGTATGTGTGTGTGTCTCCAAGTGACTTCTTTTGAACTGTAGTATAGACACAATTTTACCTTTATTGTGTGTAGTTTTGCTTGTTTTTATTCTTCCTCAAATAAAAAAATACAACACAAATCATCAGATCCATTAAATTTTCTCCTCCATATCTTCTACAATGTCTGTATGAGTAGGTGACAAAGGATCACCTATGATTGTTAGCTGACCTGACTTAATGAAGGCACAGTGTAGGTAGAGGTGACTGCCCAAGCATCTTGAGAGCATGGACACATATGCTTCATGTGAGTTACATGGAAGGACTGGATGCCAGGGAAGCTGGGTAGAGTTCTCATGAAGCACACTGCTATTGCATCTCCTACACTTGGAGATTTGTAGAGTGATATGTGTGCTTATTAGCTGATGTCACTCAATGTAAACTGAGCAGTTCGTAGTGGAGCACGTATGTGCTATTTGGGATTAATCTTAAATAGAAACTTTTATGTTCTGTCAAGGTTGAGACTTTACTTGGATTATATAGGGTTATTTCTGGATTAAATGTCATTAGTTTTGGTTCATTTTAGACTTTTGAAAGCTTTTTCCATTTTTCTTCTTGTTCAGAATCCAAGTTGCTACTTTATGGCAATAATTTGGACTTGGTATAATAGAAATCAAATATGCTCCTAGTGTCCTGTATTCTAGCCAGTCTTCCAAGGTTAAGCGTTATTGTTTTAGTAAAATATAGTCTACAATGCCAATATTTTAGATAAATGGTATAAAACTGTTTTGGACACTCATACAAAGTTTGCAAAGAGGTGAAGTAATTATGGTAAGTCAAAAGCTTCCTTTCATAATACAGAGAAAAATCTATACTTTCCTTATTTCCACTTGGTTGGCATTTCATTCCTAACAACCACTTACATGCTATCATTTTCTTTAGGTCTGAATGTGAGAGCCATGTGAGGAAAAAACATATAGGGTTCCCAGGAAAAGAAATGAATATATGTCTGAGCTGTTTGGGCCACAATGATTAATGAGATAGATGAGGATTCACCCTTTTGTATTCATTATGACTGTCAAGTTAGTGAACTGAACACGCTCTTGCAAGTCATGTTGACATTTGAGTGTTGGGAAGATGTAATTCAGT
This sequence comes from Dipodomys ordii, assembly GCF_000151885.1. Lineage (NCBI taxonomy): Eukaryota > Metazoa > Chordata > Mammalia > Rodentia > Heteromyidae > Dipodomys > Dipodomys ordii. The sequence goes on along the minus strand of NW_012267422.1, from coordinate 2,668,374 downwards.
GCAGTTATTCCCTGCTATTTTTAACATGGAATAGAGAATGATACAAATGACATTTTATACCCAAATGCTCAGTGTAGAACACCCAAACAGAAACCAGAGTCCATTCAGCTTTCTCACACCTTCCTTAGGGAAGTTTCACCTTACATCAGCCCCCAAGAAACAAACTTTTATCCATTCAGTAGAACAAACCTTGGACCTCCGCATGTGGTCACCCCATGAGCTTTTAGAAGTGAATCTTTCAACGAGGAATACAAAGAATAATGAACAGGTTTAATTTATAAGTTGCAAATGATCCCTCAACTTTTATACAGAAATCATAACTTGCTGCATGTATAGCATCTCCCATTCCAAGAGAACCTTCTTCCAAAAGCTACATACTCTTCTTTTTCTGATTTTATAGATCTTAAAAATATTTACAAATTTTGAAAGGGTGGGGGAAAGGTACCACACCACAGATGGTTGATGGCAAGGCATAAAGCCTCAGGTTGCCCTAGGAAGAGTGATTAAGCTGTTAAAATAAATAGATGCCTCTGAGAATTAAATGAAAAAAAATTAGTGCAGCGTATATCATGCAGACTGTTCTGTCTACACGGTTCACTTTCTGGCTCGGGAGGAAAGACTGTGGCATATTGCTGCTGCTGCTGCTACTGCTACCAACTACTAATAATGGCCATTACTCATAGCAGGGTGCTGGAGGTCACTAGCTTGGTCTTTGTGCAGAGGCTCCTACTATTCATCCTGTATTCTCTAAATTGTTAGCTATATCACACAGATTAAGGAGCCAGTGTATTCTTTGAATATGAGATGTAGATTTGACCTTGCATTGTCCTTCTGCATCTTCTGTGATCTTACAAACCTTGGACATAAAACTTTCAAGTAACCTTGTAAAAAATATCTCCAACTGTGCTTTGGTTTTTGAGTTTAAATCACACTCTTCCCATCATTTGTTGGTTTTGCTGTAAAGATGCCTGGGGCATCCAGCTGCAACTGAGGGGCAGACTTGTCATTGTTAGTAATTAGAAGGAGCCTGGTAGATTCAAGGTAGCTCAGAATTCCTTCCTTCTTTCTTGTTTTTTTTTTTTCAAGAAACAGTAAGTGTGTTAGTGAAATGTAGTTTGCTGAATTCATTGTAGCTATGTGGCCGTCTTTTTAACCTTGCTGCCTTGCTCATTATACATGCAGTCAGTCACCAAAGACCCTGGTTCCCCACTGTGCTCTTGAAGGCTGATGAAATAAATGCATCAAATATTAGATGAATCTTCTAGTCTTTCTCGCTGTTGGTAACTGCCTTTGAGATGGTAGCTACACTGAGATGGCTACAGATAGAAATAAATGCCTAATACTTCACATATGGGCTAGATAGGCACAGAACAAATACCTGATGCCTTAGTAAATAAATGATTAAATAGAACTGCTATTGCTTATGATATTTCAACATCAGCAACTGGATTTTACTAGGGAAATTAATAGTGAACTATCTCATCTTGTAGATACAAGAAAACTGTTGCATAGAGGCAGATATCTGTGGCCTTTTCTCATTGTTATCTTAGTTATTATCAGCTTGGTAATGCCTGAAGTAGAAAGTAGTTTGATTTTATGTACAGTCTCATTTCAGGAGTTACTGTACTATCTCAAAAAAGTTATTGACACTTGGGAAAAGACTCCTCTCAATCTGGCTTTATTAAAAAACATAGGTATGCTATTTTAGGAAAAACAACATTAGTGCCGTGGTGAATTAATGGATGCACTATACTAAAATATTTTGTTATTATCTCAATTAGTAACTTCATAAATTTCAGAGTTTAAGACTGAGATTAACTAGAATCATTAATGTTTATGAGTCATTTATAGTTCCAATTGGATATCCACATAGCTTATGAGCTCTTGTATTAAAAATGAAAATATTTAGCTTTCTTGATCTGTTCTTTAGTGTGCTAGCATAATTTTAATCTGAACTTTAGATATGGCTGGAATGGAATGAAATTGCATTTTAATGTAAATATGCACAGCAAGGATAAGTAATAATTTTTCTAATTTGCCTTATAGCATAATCATAAATAAACCTTTGGTTTTTTTCCTTATATACAAAGTGCATTATCAACCTTGTGAATTCTGTTTTCTGTTATTTTTTTCAGTTGATTAATATTTGTGATCTTAGGCAAATACTGAACTAAAGATAAAAGAATAAAAGTCAAACATGAAGATTATTTTTTCCGCTACCAAGCAACAGGATTGGGAGTTTTTTAGTTAAGAATTGATTATAATCTCAAGATGGCTCCAATCTGTAGAGACCATTCCTGGTGAGCAATTCTGCTCTGCCTCAGACACTGATACTAGGGAACAAGAAATTCAATAATAATACATACAAGATGATGTATATTCATACATGTTGTGGTTTGCATATTTGCTATCCTCATAGGATATTTGTTGAAGGCTTGATCCCCAGCTGGTAACACTATTTTGGAAGGTGCCAGAAAGTAGGAACTAAGGCACAAATGGAGGAAGTAGGTCAGTGGGGAAACTCCCTAAAATGATATACATTGATATATGATATCCCTAAAATTATATACCTATTTTCTGTGGTTGCAAATTATTAACTTATATTGTAAATTCCTATGGGTTTCTTCTTTTTTTTGGGGGGGGGTCTGGTCGTGGGGCCTGAACTCTGGGCCTGGGCGCTGTCCCTCAGCTCTTCAGCTCAAGACTAGCGCTCTACCACTTGAGCCACAGTGCCACTTCTGGCTTTTTTCTTTTTGCTTATGTGGTGCTGAAGAATCGAACCCAGGGCCTCAGGCATGCAAGGCAAGCGCTCTACCACTGAGCCACCTTCCCAGCCCCATCCGATGGGTTTCTGAAAGCTCTGTTTTAGCATTCATAACTCAACAGATTTGTGTGTGTGTGTGTGTGTGTGTGTGTGTGTGTGCATTTGTACTGGGTTTGAATTCAAGGCTTAGGTTCTGTCCCATGGCTTTTTCACTTGAACACTCTTCTCCTTGTGCCACAGCACCATTTTGAGCTTTTTTGCTTGTTACCAAAGATAACAATCTCATGCTTGGCCTGGCTTCAAACTATTTTCCTCAAATCTCAGTCTTATGTAACTGAGATGACAAGTATGAGCCACTAGTGCATGGCTCTAGACTTTTTTTTTAAACAATTTAACACTTGTATTTTTGTATTATTGATGAAGTTCACTATTTTGTGAACTCTAAGGATAGATAATATCCTGCTCTAATATTCTTTAAAAAATTAAATGTAATAATTTCCATTGTTTAGTTATTAGTTCAATGTAAATGTTTAGTTATTATTTCAATGTATAACTAAAGAGGTGTTAAGTTTATTCAAATAGATGTAAGAGGAGCATAAGATTCCTGAAGGTTAAAAGTGCAGGTGACTTACTTGAAATCCTTTCTATTCAAACAGAGCCATGGGACTTTTACTATTGCAATGTTATAAAACATGTTTTTAACTTAACTATCCTAATTTCTGGTTTCTGGTAGGAAACTCGAAATGAGATTCTCATGTGTTTAATGCCAGTGAAAAGGAAATCATCCACTCTGAGAGCTATGTGACTTTGCTTTTCTTAAGTCACTTGAGCAAGTCACCCTTAGGAACAAGTTCCCAAGTTAGAGAATTGGAACCATTTGCTGCCATTCAGCATTACAAATTTCAGTCAAGGAAACAGGAAATGTGAAAACAGTGAACCTGCGTGTTTCTGACAGCTCCGGACAGCATTATCATAAAGGGTCAACTTGATTAATGTCTTGTGTGCTATGTGACAATGAAAGCACATAAAAAGAATAAAATCTGGGTAAACGTAGCCCCAGTAGTATCTCACATCCAGACCGTTATGGCTGTGATGGTAGATTTTGCATTCCCACATCTATCTGGGGGAGGTCGGTGGGGTTTGCTCATTAATTGGGATGGGTATCACACATCCATGATGATTACACAGGCATGTAATATTGACCCTATTTCCCATTTGAATTTTTAATTAAAAAATTATCTTTAAGTAGCTGTACAAAGGAGTCGCCATTTAACCAAGCAGTTTATGAATACAGTGTATCTTGACCAATGTCAGCCCTTCCACTGTTCTCGCCTATCCATCCCCATCACGGATCTTTCCTCATCCTTTTAATTTTGTAGGATATACATTAGCTTCTTGTGCAGGGGCTATGCTAATGTTCTCTGTATCATTCCAATTTTAGTATATGTACTGCTAAAGCAAGTGCTACATATAGAGAGAAAAACCATGGACCCAAGAATAAAAATAAGATGACATTGGGCACCTCCAAATATTTATCATTAAACTCGTGCTTAAGAGATGCACCCCTGGGAGTTTGGGGATATGAAAATATAATGTTAGGAGACCCCAACATTGAAATGTTGAGACTAATTCAGAGCCACAAGAGTGGTGGAGAAAGGTAACACTGATGTCCATGGTGTATGCTGGCAACAGACCTCCACAGGACCTCAGGTAGAGCTCAACATTCTCCCTCTAAGTTTGAAAGTATTAATTCACTAGTGATACAGGACTTTGAATTAGCTCTATAAGAGGACTGATCACCCTTTTGTTCTAGCTATCTTTAGGTTATAAGATGCAGATGAGATAGAGAGGGGAAAAGCGGTAGTTACCAAGAGTAAAAGTTACTTTGGCCTAAGTGAGCCAAAAAGGATTATATAGGCTGTAAACCGAAACCATAAACTCAATTAAATTTGCTTTTTTTTTTAGCAATTGATAACATTTGAAAAATGATGGAAATGGATTTAAAGACACTAAGACATGGAAGGGAGAATTTACAGAGGCAGTCTGAAAACAGTGGTTAGAGAGAAATGAAGTCATGCTGTGCTTCTTTGAAGAAAACAGTTTTATCTCATATTCAGTACCTGTTTCTTTCTCTTAGTTGTTATGATGAATAAATGATTGAATCCAGGGATAATGAATAAATGGGTGAGCACCTTTCACTCACCAACTACTGAGTTAAACTCATACTTTGCTGCATTTAAAATAAAATCAGAGCCTTAGTGAGCAGATGGTAGAGGCTTTTATTTCCCAAGAGACAAAAAGCTACCCTTCACTCAGCAGCTGGGGGGCTCCTGTCTGCCCCCTGGGTAAATCAGCCCCAGAAAGTCACAAGTTCTCAGGGATGCCAGTATTCAGCGTGACATTTTTAATTTTACTTAGATATAAAAAATATCTTTTCAGTCAGCTATATAATAAATACTTTTATTATATAATAAATACTTTTATTTTATATTATATATTATAATGCTTATATTATATATAAATACTTTTGTATGATGTTTTTACTTTCATTCAAATTAGTAAAAACAACAACAACAACAACAGAATAACTCTGAATTCTAGAAAGAACAACCAGCTTTGCCAAAAGGGAAACCAGGCAAGAAAAATAGAAGTTTAAAATCTCAGTGCATGGAATTAGCATTGACAGAGTCTAAGTTCAAAACATATTTAAACTTGGTGACATGGACTAAAATATGCCTCTGCCCTTTATGTGTCATCTTTAAAAGCAACTGGAACACGGTGCTTTCTGTGGCTCGATGGCGTGGAGTATTTGCTGTTAACAGAATCTCATTGTTTGCAAGGGACATTTTTATTTCCTAATGTGAATGTAAGATACCTCCTTTGGGGTCAGAAGCATGCATAAAGATATATATCATTTGCCTTTTAACAGAGCTTTTTGGTGACTCTACAGTTTTAAACTGTTGTAAATGCCTCAAATATTCCTTACTGAATGTTTTAGCTATGTCCTTTGCAAATATGGATGGAAATAATTATAGTGAGGATGGCTTCATATGATGATGTCACTCTGGAGAAAACCTGCACCGCAAGGAACATTTCCAGTAAAGTATGGCAGAAACTGCAGGGTAATCAAAGTGCAAATTCCAATTTATTTAAGCAATATTGTTCTTGCTCCTCCATTTCACAAAGCTGTCCTTTCTCATTAAATTTTTGAAAGAGAAGGAATGAATTTTACCAGCACACATTTGAATGCTAGTTGACCTTTGTGAAAACTGCCTTGAACACGGGCATCAGCTGTCTTTTCCCACATGTGTGGACAAAAGGAAGAAATTGAGGTTTATAAGGAGTAAACTGAATATATGCAAGACTTGATGCCATCCAACTAAGCTTTTATTTGAAGTGAAGTTTGTGTGCATTGAGGAGAATATATTTGTCGATGGCCTTGAAGGGCTTGAACAAGATATGTGTCTGGAGATTTCTGTGTGCTCCGGATGGACCCTCCAGGGACTGGCTTTAATTTGATCAGGCTGTTGAAGATACACTGTCGCTAGTACCTTTTGCTGTATGGTAATAAGTAACTAAATGAGTATAACTAGATTTGGTCACAGCTGTATCTTGGTGAAAGTTGGACAGAGTTCAGTGCCTTTGATTATTTAATCGTTTGTTTTGTTTTACCAGATGTTTATTAAACATCACTGAATAACCAGTCTACTGGGTAGTGGGATTACAACATTAAATAGACTAGTTCTGCCCTAACTGTGCTCATCATTAGGAGGAATATTCTTATTAAGTAAGCAGAAAACTATAAAATAGTATGGTCAATTCTGTGCTGTAAATAGGCCCAGGTTCTTTAGAGTGCCCAGAAGGGATCCTGGCACAGAAATGGCGATATCTGATTTGAGTTAATAATGGGATAATCAATCAGGAATGGGGAAGGTGAAAGAAAGTCAAAGCAAAAAGATCAGTGTTTGAAAGCACCAAGTATAAGGAATTATGGGGAACATGAAGAAAAAGGCACTTTTCTGTAGCTGTGAAGACAATATATGACAATGAGTAAAACATCCAGTGGGAAAGAAGAAAACAAAAATTTGAATTTGTCTTTGCCATTTCATTAAACATACATTGATTCTGTTGTAGAGGTAAAGGTTAGTAATTGATAGAACTTCTCTTAGAGTATTGGAAGTGGGTGGGGGGACTGTCTCTGAGACTTGTGCTTTGGAAGACCTGAATTTTGTTAGGCACATGTTACAAAGGACTTATAAACCATGTGTGTTATGTGTGTAGCATGAGTGCCATATGTGTGTGTTGTATGTACGTGCCAGGTGTCATGTGTCATATATACAGAGCAAGACAAGTATGTCTGTTACACGTGCATCATGTGTGACATACATGTCAATTCTGTCATGTGTAACATTTGTGATGCGTGTTATTTATGACATGTCAATTTCAGCATGCATGTGATTACTGAAATGCATCATTTTGACCTATGTGATGCTGTCAGTGTGCATGTCAATTTTGACAATTTCTCACTGATGCTGGATTATTCTTTAACAGGCTCTCCGTGGTCTTGCATATACTAGAGTTTACCTCCTTGATTTTATATGTCTCAACCACTGAAGCCTTCCATGTTTGTGCGATGGTGCTCTTGTAAGAACTAATTGCTTATATTCCTATCATGCATTCTGTTCTCTCAAAGTGTAACTCCACACCAGTATTGACCCTCAATCTACCATGACAGAAACACCATACAAGCCTCTCCTCCTCCTTAACTTCTTTTTGAGATGCATTTCCTTTGGGAAATGAGCTGTCACTTAGTTTGTCAGGGGTTGGCCTTCTAAATCCAGATGTAGAGTTGTAAAGGCACTTAAAGGTAAATTGTCCTGGCATAATTGTGAATCATTATTTAGAAAATACAGAGACATGGTGTTGTAGTTGTCCATTTATTTGCCTGTATTCCCCACTAAGCTGTAAGTATTAGGTAGCAAGAGCTATATCTATCTTGTTCACTTTCTAAGAAACACATAACCTAGTAATAAGAGACAATATATTTTTGTCAAATCAGAGCACAACCTTAGTGACTTTTGACTCTCCAGGGACTCTGTGATATAACTTTAAGGTTGTTAGGTTGGAGTCTCTGGTAAGTAAAATGTAGCAAAGCCACATTAGTAAGTCGTGTCTCACAACACCTTTAAAAACCATTCAAATTTCTCCCAGAGTGCTGAAATCATTCCTAGGAATTTTCATGAGACATATTAGAGTTCAGCTAGTGAATGCTAATGATGTCTTACTTTTTATATATAAAAATGAAGAAGATTTGCTAAAAGTCAAAGCCAATATTACTTTCCTTGACATATCATTATTCCTTATACTTGGCCAATATTTACTAAGAGCTTCTTCTGAGAATAACATGGTAAGATACGTGTTAAGAATAAATTGTTAGGTATAAATACCATTAGAAAGTCCAGGTAAATGTCAAGGTAAATGTAAGAAATGTGGGATTAGATAGAACATACACACACACACACACACACACACACACACACACACACACACACACTAATCTTAAGCCTTTGTAGTTTTATTTTTACAAATATAGATTGATATGCTTTTTAAGTATCATACAGAAGATAGCTTAAATGTAAATCAACTGAAATTAAAAGAAAATGTTTCTTCTGCTAGGACATTTTTTTCTTTGTCTCTCCTTGCATTACAGGTTTCCACTAATCATCACAGCTGTTTTTGCTGTTAATATATCCATTCTCTCTTTGCCTCCATCCAATTAGAAATAGTGCTTGAAAACTATGTTGGAAAAAATCCTGGTCAAAATGTTTTTAAAGTGACATAGTTAAATGTGATTCCCTTGGGAGCATTGTAATACTGGTTAAAATTAAGAAAAGACTTGTTGAGAGATAATTTGTATGACTTCCTACTTGGTTATTGTGAAAGTATGGAAAATATTACATGTTGATAAGCCTGTCTTCAAATTATACAATAGTCAACTTCCTAAAAATAAAAAAACACATGTATATCTGATTACTAATGTAAAGTATTATCCTGTTGTACATTTTGATAATTTATTAAGGGATAGAAAATAACTCATTAGGTCATATGGATTATGTATGGGTTATTGTGAGAACTGTAGTAATGTTACTCTAGTAATGTGATAAGTAGTAGTGTCATAACTGTAGTAAATATTTGATACTTATACATCCTGGTTTAATATATTTTTTAAATTTTGATTGACATATTTACATATTCATGGAAATTATAATATTATAATACAGACATATTTATCATCTCAAACATTTATCTTCTTTTTAATGATGCTGGAGTTAATTTTTCAAGGCCCATGCTTAGGCAAGTGCTCTGCTGCTCGAGTCATGGTCCCAACCCTTTTTGCTTTAGTTTCTTATTCACACAGTGTTTCATACTTTTCCCTAGGGGTAGCTTCAGACTGATAATCTCCTCTATATATCACAAAAAATAGTGTTACAGGTTTGTGCTGCCGTGTCCAGCTAGTTTTTGAGATAAGGTCCTATAAACTTTTTGTTCTGGCTGGTGTCATACCTTGATCCTCTTATTTGTACTTCTCAAGTATCAGGGGTAACAGGGGTAAACCCTGATGCCTAGTCCAAACAGTTACCATTTCTTGGTGCTGGGAACATTCACAATCCTCTCTTCTAGATATTTTGAAATATGCAATTAGTTGTCACTCAGAGATGTGGTACCATGTTTAGAACATCACAAGTTATTCCTTTTATCCACCCATGCCCATTCACAATGTTTCCACCCTCCCTCACCTTCATAGCTTCTTGTAACCATCATTCTACTTTCAGTGCGATAAAATCAACCTGTTTAGCTTCCACATATAAATGAAAGCATGTCCCATTTGTCTTTCTGCGCCTGCCTGGTTTCACACAACATATGATTCTCTAGGCTGATCTGTACTGGGGTAGATTATAAGACTTCAGTTTGGTGGCAGAAAAATATTCTATTCTGTATATGTACTGTCTTTTCACCCAGATTAGTTTGTCAGTAGTGGTGTTCATACTTTTTTTGCAGGAATAGGAAGTAAACTTCCTATGTATGAACTGTATCAAATGAGAAAAGCATCTTGGACTATCAGTTTGAGAAACACTAATGCCACTTCTGGAAAGCTAATAGGAAGTGCTATTATGGACACTGGGAATAGATGATGGAGGCCATGCCACACATTTGTTATCCTGCTGGCCATACCAATGTGGACAAGCATATGGAGAATTTCCATTTTACTATGTGTATGGCTAATTCATAACAAAACTATATAGTGAAGGTATGTAAAAAACTTCCTGTTCAGGTGCAATCTATAATGAAATTCATTGTATCATGTGTGAAGCCTTTAATATAAATAATCAAATTTATAGCATTATCACTTGTGCATTTCACTCAGCATGCCCTCTGCCTGGCCCTTTTTAATAAGCACATTCTCTTCATGTATATTATATATGCATTTCCAGCTTCATGCTACCAGGACACAGGGTTGGCCTATAAACTTTATCATGTTTTCTAGCAAAAAGCAATTGTAAAGATTTAAATAGAGGAAGAAGGGAGAAAAATAAGGGAAAATAAGGAATGAAGAAAGAGAATGAGATGTCAAAGGAAGAAAAGAGAATAGAAGTGGGGAGCTGAAGTGATGGAGAACACACAAATTGAAAGCCAATCCCAAGAGAAGGGGGAAAAGATTCCTTAAGTGGGAAGTGGAAAAGACTAAGCATCTCGTGGCAAGCCTTCTCTGGGGATGCTGAATGGATGCCTTTCTGCAATCGATATATCCATTTCCAGTTAAGCTAAAGAAAGGCTGATGGTAACAGGGGTTCCCCCACATTGACCCAAACCCAGGATCGGTGCTGTGGGAATAGTAGAGGAAGCTGAAGATGGATAAATGACGTGATGGAGCTGAGGGAGAGGCTCAAGTAACTTCCCTTGTTGTGAGTGGGGTCTTTGTAAGCTGATTTCAATTATCAGAATAAGCAGGGAATCAGACAAGGGAAAGCCAAAGAGGCAGGGAGAGAAGAGCTGTGGGAACCTGAGCCACAGGAGATTCTCAATGTCCCATAAACACACAGCAAAGGAGGAGAGATATGGATCAGCGGATTTCTCACTAATGTATCATGGGGGGAGCTGAGTCCTTCGCCTGGACAAACCATTTGTTAATGGCAAGGAGTAAATTTGGCAAGACATTTGTGTCCACTTCTGTACTTTGGTTAATATGGTAGCGGTGAATTTGTGTTCCGAACTTTGTAGCTTTCTTGAAAGGTGATGGTGGGCTCAGCATTTTTCTTCTGAAATGGAAGCATATGAATTTGCACCAACATAGAAGAACTAGCAACTGCAGTTTAAAAAGACAATGTTTCCTTGTTAAGAAGGAATATTTTAGCCTGTGAAGCATTTGCCTCACCCAATCGTGGAGAGTCTTATGCATGTGAGAAGGTCCAGGAAGCTTAGAAGAAGCTAATGCCTAAATGTATAGGAGATGGTTGGGGATGTGAAGACCCAGAGAGGATTCATCTAAGGTGGCAAAAATTAGACTTGTATAGATTTACCCTTGTGTAAATTCCTTTTGGTTCTTTTTTTTTTTTGGCTTCTCAAATCTTTTAAAATAGCACAGAACCTTGGAATGGATGAGGTTCTCAGCAAGGCTGAGATAGTATGATTGCGGGTGAGGAGGGAATGTGGATGGACACTGTGATTTTTATAACAAATCTATGTGATTGTTATGATGAGTAAGGAGTAAATTCTCTGGTGTGCAGAAGCCTTGCAATAAAGCTTCACGTTTCTCTCTATTTTAAAGTTTAACCTTAGTTACTTGGCTGATATGTGCTAAGTCCAATTCTCACCCAAGTGACTACTTTGGAAGATAATAACATTTCTTTTACAAAATGCATTGATTCTAATAAAATACATTAGATGACTTTTTTGTCCTCTTGATCTTCTATATTAGGATAAAACTGATAATAACATATGCCATAGAAATTTAATCATTTTATGATATTTAAAAATATCATATTCTAAACCAGGTGCTACCTATAATTCCAGCTGTTCAGGATAGCTAGGAAACAAGATAGGTCTAGAAAATGGAGTTTTTCCACTTGGGCTGAAAACTCTGAAAGAATCTAGCTCCAAAATAATCAGTAAACTGTCAGGTTAGAGGCATGGTTCAAGTATAGTAGAGCAGGCAGGATCCCAGCCCACCAAGTAGAAGACCCTGAGTTCAAGCCATGGTAGTGGCACAAAAAACAAACTCATCTGTAAGAGGGGGAGTTAGCAAGGCAGTAGGGAGATGGCATTCTCCAAGAAGATGAACTTAATATAGAATCTTTTCACAGAGGTTGGACAAGGTTAGGAGAGCTGGAAAGACCTGAAGTTTGAACAGAGAAGAGCCAAATGGGAGCTGTGGAAATTCATTGGGAAAAAAACAAAAACAAAAAACAAGACAACCACTGCCTACCTGCAGTGAAGCAGAGCGAGAAACTGCAACACATATCTTGGCATCTTGGCTTCACTCTGTTCCTACCAAAAGTTTTCAGGAGCTGAGCTCATTATGAAGCCAGTGTGGTTCAAGAGACAAAATGGTTCAGCATGAATGAGGAGGGGGAGAGAGAGGGGGGAGGGGGAGAGAGAGGGGAGGAGGGAGGGAGGGAGGGAACGAAACAGATACAGAGACAAAGAGACAGAGATTTTATATAAAATCAAAGTCAAAGGAATCTTGTTCCAAACCATTCTTATGAGGTCTCCATGCCTTCCAGCCTAAGGTTAAATGCCATAACCTGACTGGATTTGGAAAATAAATAACTTAGGTAGTTGAGTCTCTCAGGGCCAAGCCATTGTGGGGAGTGATTCATCATTTAATCTTCAGCTGCTTCTGGGGGCACTGATAGGATGGCTGGGAAATGATTTAACTAGGCTGACGTTCAGTCTTTTTGCTCTTTAGAGGAAAGGAAGGATGACACCAAACTGAGATCAGATGTGAGTTGGTTAATATTTTCCATCTGCCTCTCCTGAGAAGGGCTGAAGAACATTCCCCAGGGAGCAGCTTGTCAATTACTTACCTTCCCTAATCCAGGGCTCATGGCACTAGAAGTTATCACCACAGAGACTCTTGTTGGGCCTTTTGACTCATAACTTTCTTGGAAAGCATCTGTTTCTCTGGGAGAGGAGGCCTGGATGTCCCACCAGAGGAAAGCTTTCAGATGTTAATGAAATTGGTTTCATCCCTATCCTGTTCCATGGTACTCTGTATTTTACCTGAGGGTGAACGTTAGCAGGTAGCCCATGTAGAGAGAATACATATTTCTGGGGGAAGCTAAGCAACTTAAGATTTCATGCATAACAAAATAGCAAGTAACAATTCATATTTTCAACTGAACAGAGAGTACATCAGAAATCTACACTTAGTGAACAGGTCATCTAGGACTTTTTTCTGACAGTATTAAGGCTTGAACTCAGGGCCTTGATACTGTCTCTTAGCTTTTTCACTCAAGGCTAGGTTTCTACTACCTGAACTACAGTTCGACTTCTCACCTTTTGCTGATTAATCTGAGATACAGGTCTCATGGACTTTCCTATTTGGGCTGGCTTCAAATTGCAATTCTCAGATCTCAGACTCCTGAGTAGCTAAGATTACAAGCATAAACCACAGGTACCCTGCTAGGACTTTTTATTTGTAGGGAACTACATAAAACAAGAAAACAAGTAAACAAGTATCTGAGTTTGGGTAACTTTAGGTATGATATTTTCAATCAAGCTTAGAAAAGATTCCCAAGTTCCCTTTGCTCATCAGCCTGAAATATGTGGACCATAGAGAAAGTAAAACCCCAAGAACTTTATTCAGGCAACCTAAGGAATTTTCTAATCATATATTGACAATGTTAGATCATATGCTATTTCTTTATAATTAAATTTCTCTTCAAACAATCGTGAGATAAATCTGTCTTTATCTCATAAAGATAATCCATCATAAAAGACATCCATCATAAAATTCCAAGAAATTAACTGCCTGGAAAATGGAAAGAGCATTGATCTGAGCATTGCTATAAAACATTTAAGAGCATGTTGTACCCATTTGAATGCAAATACAGTGATGCTTAAAAGTTATTTCACAATTTTCTCAAATGTAAGTATGCTCCTACACAATATATCAGTAGTCTCTAAAAAGTATTGGCCTTCTCTTGTTTTGTCTAAAGTCCTACACACACTTCCTTATTGCAGTTACAATAAAGTCGCAGACATTTCATCATGGTTCAGAAAGAGTACCGTGAGCCGTTTGCTCCCTATCTGGGACACCATATCTTTTGCTCCCAATCTCATTCCCACTGTCATAGTGCATTGATTTCAAGACAATAATATCAAAATGTATGAATGATCAAGTTCCCCATAAATTGTATAAAATAGTATAGTATTAGCATATGTCAGGGAGAATCCTCCAGTTATACTTTAAATTACCTCTGCATTACTTATGCTACCTACTACAATGCAAATGCTAAGTAGATCTTATACTGCATTGTTTAGGAAATAATGCTGAGGAAAAAGATGTCTGTGCTTAGTACTTAGAAAAGTATTTCCCCCTAAATACTTTCCATCCATGTTTGCTTGAGTCCAAGGAAGCTAAAGCAGCAGATATGAGCGACAACTGCATACTCTGGCCATATTGAATATCCTCACTGCTTGGTGACCATGGCACATTTGTTCTTGCTTGACAGTCTAAATGTTCTCCTGTCTTTTCTGATTGCTTTCTCCTGGGGTCTTCTGCTGTTTTGTGCCACCTGATCATTCAGGTTTGTATGTACATGCTATCTCTGCAGAGATACTTCCACTGAAGACCTTATTAGAGCCAGTGTCAATCTCAGTGAGTTTGATGCCTAAGCCAGATTTATGTTTGCTTCAAAGCATATAGTAGACTATTAGCTAAATTGTAATCCTGATTTATAATAGATCATTAACTAATTTTTTATTTCCTTGTATATGTACTTATGGTTTGCCCTTTCTATAGAATGTAAGTCCCTTTAGGACAAACATATGCTTGATGATAATTTTGTTTCTAACACATAAAGCAATACCTAGCAACATAAAATGAAACAAAACAAAACAACCTGATTTTCAATAGATGAATATAACTCTTGTGTGAGTACTTACACGTCTGAACTGAAGCCAGTCTTCCTGAGTCTTTTTTCCATTTTTTTAAATAACCTCAAGACAAACATGACTTTTTTAACTTTAATGTCTTTAAACTTTATCTTACTACTTGTGAAATCATGTCCTTTCTTTTTCTTTTTTTGAGTCACATAAGCCATAAGTGGTCTGAAATGCTTACAGGTAACTATGTTATATATTAAAAATTATATCTGTGGTCATAAGAGAACTTCTGTCTGAACTTGATAAATATTTTAATGGTTAAGTACCAAACTTTAACCAGTATAACAAAATGAAACTAAATGTCCCTTGAGTTTAAAAATAAAACACTTTCCCTTTATACTGAGCATAGTAAATGTTCTGTGCATTGTGAATTGAAAGGGCATTAGTCAATGTTTATTTTCCATATTAGTATAATATTGTTTTCCATTTGAGTTTGTTTTTATGGAGAAAATGTGTCAATCATACTGACATAAGCTTGAGCCATGCAACAGTGGTATTTGCTAATGTAAAGTGATGAGTTGACATTCTGTTTTCCTTTGTGACTGTCATCTGCTTGGGTAATATGAATCATTCTCTGAAGATAAATTATAATTTATGGTATGGACAAAATTAGGGAATTATTTTTACTGTGACAGTCTATGGCTTCAGAGTTAGTAGTCATATTTTTAACAAGAGAATATTCCATCTATCTATTATGTAGATCAAGGACCTCTATTAATATGGTTTCCAAAAATCAAAAAATAGTAGTCAGACAACAGTGGCTAATGCCTGTAACCCTCACTACTCAGGAAGCTGAGATCTGGGGATCTCAATTTGAAGCCAACCTGGGCAAGAAAGTTCATGAAACTCATCTCCAATTAACCTTTAAAAAGCCAAAAGTGACTCGGTAGCTCAAGTAGTAGAGCAGTACCCTTGACCAAAATATCTCAGTGACAGTGCCCAAGCCCTGAGTTCAAGCCCCATAAGGGGCAAGATAAAAACAAAAATAAATAAAATTAGCAATTTATTGATTTTTCATGGTATTTAACTTTAGAATAGTAATACAGTGTGTAACTTTGTGTATGTGTGTGACTTGTGGTGTTTGAACTCAGTGCCTTTCATTCTCACTTAGCTTTATTGCTCACAGCTGGAACTCTATCACTTGAGCCATTCCTTCTTTGGCTTTATTTTGGTTAATTGAAGATAGAGTCTTGGATTTTTCTGCCAGAACTGGCTTCAAACCTGAACCTCAGATTACAGCCTACTTAGTAGCTATTATTGCAGACATGAATCACTGGCATCTTAAATTAATGTGTTCCAGTTTTGATTGATGCTGCTTTAATATATATATGCATATATGTTATATATATATTGGTCGTAGTGCTTGAACTCTGGGCCTGGGTGCTGTCTCTTCAGCTCAAGGCTAGTGCTCTACCACTTGAGACACAGCTCTACTTCCAGTTTTCTGAGTGGTTTATTGGAGATAAAAGTCTCACGGAGAGCTGGGATGTAGCTCAGTGGCAAAGTGCTTGCCTAGCAAGTGCAATGTCCTGAGTTTGATCCCCAGTACCAAAAAAGAAAAGTCAAAAAAAAGTCTCGTGGACTTTCCTGCCTGGGCTGGCTTTGAACCATGATCCTCCAATCTTAGCCTCCTGAATAGCTAGGATGACAGATGTGAGCCATGAGCGCCCTGCTGCTACTTTAATATTGGCCCATCTTCTTTGGTTAAAGCAGTGTATGTAAAATATATACTCATAGATAAATAAATATAAATATATATTTATACATATTTATATATAATCAGACAATGTATCATATTATGTATAGTATTTTATGTCCATTATCACAATTCCTCCATACACATCCTATTTTAGCTGTGCATTGTTTTTGTTGCTAGTTATGGTTTTGTTTTTTTAGTTATATGCTATTAAATGTTTTTATATGTTCATCAGACTTCATATATATTCCTTTTGGTTAGGTATATGCCCACATCAAAACTAATTTATCAAGACATTTTGCTACTATCAGTATGAGAGTGTAGTTTTACCAAATTTTAATTTCAATAGGTGTTTAGTAGTGTTAGTCTAGTAGATATTTGCAATATATCCTGATTTTGATTTATTTTACTAATGATACATGATGTTAAGCATCTTTTGATGTATTTCTTGATCATTTAAAAGTCGGAGATAAGTTATGTTCATTTACCATTTATGCAAATAAAAGAGCTATTTATTTTTACTCAAGATCCTTCAAAGCCATTTGTTGGAAAAACTGTCATAATAACCTTATAGATATAAAGTACCTGAAAGGTAGACGAGATCACCTAGAAATAGCCAGTTTATAGCCTGTTCCTTTAGAATGAATAATGGTCTCTAAAAGAACACAATTACACACATTAAAAGAAGGTTAAAAATTCACCTCAGAAAATTTATGTTGGCCCAAATGAAACAGACTCAGATCATATGTAAGATTCTCTTGGACTATAATAATTTAAAGTAGGTCAGATAACTGTGAGAGAGAAAGATTAATGTTACTGCAGTGTTCTGGTTGGAAAGTGTTCAATGAAAATAGAAACTTGGCACAGAATGTGTACCAGGATGATTTTTCAGATCCTTTATATCAAATACAAGTAGCCACTGACTAATTGTATGGATATTTAGTCATAACAGGCTATAAGCCAATGTACATCAGTTCTGAGTGCTAGGACAGTAGGGACCAAGATAGAGACAGCAAGTATTTGAGGAAAACAGGAATACTGACAAAAATATGCTATGCATACTATCTTTAATAATTTTTGTTTATACTTAGGCTTCGAGTTTGGTGTGGAGAAATGTAAGTTCTGTTGCTAGCCAGTGTCATAGATCCACTGTGTGGGATTATATAAATTATTGTCTTCTAAAAAACTTCCTGATGTCTTTAAATAGGAGTAGTATCTTGCAGGGTGTTTTTTTTTCCAGTTTTGCTTTAGAAAATGTAGATTCATCTGGAAGTAAATAAAACCTATTGCCAGCAAGTTATTTTTTAAGATAATTAAACAGGTATTCATTAACTTCCAGATTCCTTTTTTGATTTCATGAAATAAATGTGAACATGTAATAAATATTAATATTTTTATTAGATGAATATTTAGGAAGAACCATGTTAAAAATCATTCAGAATTCAGCACCAAAGCCATACTTAAAGTTGCAAAACTTACTCATACTTAAATTAAAAGTATCTTTTAATGTTTCTAATGTATCATGACCTTTACTTTTTTCATCAACACAGTGGTTTGCTAGTTGAAAGTTTATAGACTATGAAATGTAGTCTGATAAGCTTTCATGAATTTAGATACAAAAAAACTATTCAAAAGTCATTTATATTCAGGATTTAAGCCACAGTCATAGTTTTTAAAACCTACTGAAATTTAAAAAAATTTAATTGTTTAGTGACAAATCTCATGACCTTTAGATTGCCTATTGCATTTGACTTTATTTTTAGTGCTTTCAATTATCTTCTTGATCCTCACATATCTTACAGTGAATTAATTCTTGTGAAAGAGTTTCATCTTCCTTGTGGGGGGTATCAGCCATTATTCCTTTCATCTTATGCACAGCATCTCCCCATAGCCATTTCAGTAATAATGAACTATTTAAGCATTTCTGAATAAAAAGAGTAGGCACCAGTTGATGGTCATTTATTTGGAATGAGGAAAATGTTCCTATAATGTGATAGTGATTATGTTAATTACTTCAAGGAGTTGTCCCACCTATGGCTGGAGAAAATGAAGCAGGAGAAATGGATAAGGTTGCTGAAGCACTTAAGTGGCATCTACAAATGATTTAAATTTTACGTGACATTAGAAAAATAAGCAAATTAATGTCATGTAGGATATTTTTAGATTAAAATTTGATATATATTATCTGTCTTTTTCTTTCTATACTTTTTCTAAGATGCTCTTTTTCCATTTTGCTATCAATATCTCATGTACAATGTTGTTAGCTTTCCATTTCAAAACTGGAATAAATTGTTTCCCTTAATGTTACCTACATGAGGCAGTCAGTTTGGTCCCTTAAGAAAACATGAGCATCTCTAGGTCAGCATGCTGCTATAATAGTTTGGGGAAGCCCAAAGGCCGCATATAAATAAGTACATTTGAAAGCCTGTGGCAGAGTGCTGCATAATGTGTAGGTAATGACTGAAATGTAGTGAACTGAAGTCTCATTTCAGGCTAGCTAACAAACTAGAAAACAAACACAGCTAATTTAAACAAGGTCTAGGAGAGGAAAAGAAGCACTTATTGCTCAAATAGATTATCCATGTTCTTTAATTATTACTATCAGTGCTCAGAATTAATTAAGCAACCACTGTTTTTCTGGCATATAGATAGAAATATAATATGGGGCCAGAAAGTGATATATACATAAATTGTTAAAGAAATACTTTCATGGAAAATAAACATATGTCATGTAATCTCAGTTCAAACAGGACAATTTTCCTGGAAAGGAAATGAAGCAATTATTGGTCTCTATTGCAATAATTGGCAACAGATTATTGATTTCTTCTCACCATACATACACATCCATGTTCATAACATATATACATACATACATACATACACAAATATATTAGAATAAGTTTGCACATGGGATTATCTTAATGATTTCTAGCAAGGTTTCATTTTCTTATTTTGTTTCCTCAAGTGTAGAAAGTTTCATAGCATAAAATTTTCTTTCTCCCTTACTAATAAGTGTAGGTATTAAAATTTTACAAATGTATTTTAAATAAAACTACCTCAATTCAACTGGGAATCACCCAATCTTATTGTTTGGGATTTTAAATAAATGTACCATAAATAACATTCATTCATTCACTTAAGTCAATTCATTAAGTCAATTGGCTTGGTTTAGTCATTTTACAATATATATGTATATCTAAATATGGGATACTCCAAAATAGTTGACAGGATGTCTCATAAAATATCTGAGCTGTCCCCACACCATTCCCTTTCCCTTGGATTGGGCAATCCTCCAGCATGTAACCTTCACCTTCAGCCAGTATGTCAGAGAGAAAGAAATTCTGATTTTATTAAAAGCTTTTGCACTTGGGAATCTTAGTTACAGCAACATAGCTGGCTCATTAAAAAATAGTTTCTCTTGACAGTATAATATTAAAAGTGAAATTGCATTAAAAATCTTTATAGCATACATTTTTCTTATAGGGAGATAATAGCACATATAAATTCCTGCTACGCGGGCTCAGAGTTTAGTCCAGCGGAAGGGCGCTTGCCCAGACCGCGCAAGGCCCTGGGTTCGGTCCTCAGCCCTGGAAAAAATTAAAAAAAAATTAAAATAAATAAATAAATTCCTGCTACCTCCACCTATATCCTAGGAGTAAATTATTTTCAGATTGACACTACATGACAGTCATCCTAATAACTTTGCCATAGCAATACAACTCCAAATCTCTCAATGTGTAGGTTATATGGCTCCTCCTACTTATTTTCAGGTTAGATCCTCTTCCCATTAACAACCCTGCTTACTTACAACCATAGCACCTCGCTTGTGAAAACCTATCACCAGGATGTTCATGAAAACTCTCTGGTTTGACATTTGATCACAATAACTTCTAAAATCTTGTTAATAGACTCAAGAAGGCCATCAAAGTATAGATATGTCTTAGGGTTTAAAAAATACTGATAACGTTTTTCCATATGGTAATACTTTTCACTCATGGATTCTTAGATGTCTTCACAAAATGATAACCTTAGCTGGATTCCACAACTCTGAATTGTTTTTCTCCCTAGTTCTCTTATCTTGTTGAAATCCCCTTTACAAATTATTATTTCCTTTTGTCAGAGGATAGAAAAATCAGATTTTTTTAGAGTACTAGTGTTATTTATGGTGTATTTATAATCATTTAATTTATATGACATTGGATTCTTATTATATTACCTGTAAAATAGGAATCAGAACTCCATTAATTTCTCAATATGTAAAATTTAGTTTGATGTTAAAAAGACATTTTCAAGTAGAGTAAGTTTAAAAAAAGACAACAAAAAAGATCACCTGAAGAGGAAATGCCTTTTTAAGAAACAGTTGAGTGATCTAAAAGGTTTAGAGTTATAAAGGACATTTTGTAATAGTAAATTTCTTTTTTGTTTATATTCCCTCAAAAGTAAGCATGAATAGGTAAGGGGGCTCAGAATCAGTACTTGCCAGTTACAGAGCTGCTGTTCTTCAACGTTCTTAAGGAAAGCAGGGACAAATGTTTCCTGTGCATTCCTTTCAGTCCATAAAAATTCAATATTTCCCCTAGACTACTCACACAAGAGTAAAAACTTATTATTTTAGCCTGTGTCTCTTTCTCTTGTTCAGAACCTATGTCTTTAGGAACAGATTTTACGTTTTTCCAAGCATACAGTGGATATACACCCCACAGCCACAGCCACCCTCCCCTCACCCCCTGACAAAGTCTTCATAATATTCAAGTATATCCAAATGAAAATTATGCTTGGGAGGAAGCATTAGGCAAGATAAGCCAAGTTCAGAATGTCATGTATCACATTTTCCTTCCAATCTAGACTTAAAATAATATGAAATGTTTGTACAAAGGAGTCCATAGGAAGAATAGCTGCAGGTGGGAACAGGTAGAAAGGAAAGTTGAGTGGCTAAATTAGTGTAGAACATGTGATTTTTTTTGTTTCCTTGTATGTTCCTCCCCCAAGATATAACCCCCTGTTTTCACTGTATTTGATGTCGGTGCCCTGCATCTTGTATATAAACTTCTCTAGCTTGGGGAGGGGAAGGGAATAAACAAAATGTTTAAATAGGGATACAGGTTTGACCCATTGTCACAATGAGATGTACAAGACACTATGTTGAAAAACAAACTTTTCAATTTATGGAGGGAGGAGGAGGAAAGAGGGAGTGTAGTTGTGGAGGTGGGAGGGAAGGGAGGTTAAGGTATAAACAAAGGAGGAGGTAACAATGCTTGATAGGAAATGTACTCATTACCTAGCTCATGTAACTGTAACCCTCTGTACAGTATTTTTACAATTAAAAATGTATTTTTTTAAAAAATTGTATATATTTTTAAAAGTTCATAATGAAAGCAACTGAAAACTGTTAAGAAAGAGTATGGAAGAGAGGGTGAGTTTAATAAAGAGTAGTAAATGTGATGTGAATTTGGTCAAAGTACATTACATGCAAGTTGTCAATATGACAATGAGGCCTTTTGTATAATTAATAATATTTTTTAATTAAAGTTATCTCCTAGCACAATTAGCTAGTTTTTGTTCCTGTGTATTTCTTCTATGATATTTGGTTTATAAGCCTACCAGTGTGTTGTATCTACTTTACCATTTTTAATATAATTTAAGGTTGAACCTCAAAATTATTCACAAAAATCACACACACACATGCCGGGTGCTGGTGGCTCACACCTGTAATCCTAACTACTCAGGAGGCTGAAATCTGAGGATCGAGGTTCAAAGCCAGCCCAGCAAGGAAAGCCCATGAGACTCTTATCTCCAATGAACCACTAGAAAATGGAAGTGGGGCTGTTGCTCAATATGCAGAGTGCTCACCTTGAGCTTAAGAGCGCAGGGACAGTGCCCAAGCCCAGAGTTCAAGCCCCATAACCGACAAAAAAAAAATCACACACACACACACACACACACACACACACACACACACACACAGAGGCATTGTCTTAACTTGCACGGGATATGGTCTCCATATTGTCCAGTCCTACAAAAGTTCTGCCTTTTTTGAGATATTCTCCTGTTGCTTTCTTCGAGCATGGCTCCATGATGTCACCTTCTTTTTCCTAAGAGAATAAAGAGAAATCTACAGGTCATGTCAAATCCTGACTTATAAAAACATGGCTTAAGAAACCAAATCAAAAGAAGCCCAAACAAAAACGGGGCTGTTTTGCTTTGTTTTTCCTTTTGTAAAATTTTAAAAATATCTAACAGCCACTTGCTATCTTCTGAGTTTAGGAAACTGACATTTCCCAGCCTCCTGGCAAGGATGACAAATTGAATGAGAGAGAAGGATGAGGCTTGATCTAGACTCTAGCTTTATAATACTCAGGGAAAAACTGATTTAAACCCCATGTACTTTCAAATGTCCTTGGATTACAGTAACAGTCAACAATGACTTTTCTCTCCTTTCCTGTTTACCTAATCTCAAAATATTTTCTCTCAGTCTATCAGTCCTCAGCATAATCTCAATTAAATAAAAGGTTAAGTGACTTGTCTTTAGGTTTACGTTAGTAAAACAGTTGGTTATATGATAATTGTCTACTTATCCTCTTTTAGCCTATTAAAATCAAAATCATTGCCTAGATGATCAAAATCATCTCAGACCTCAAGTCTACCCACTTTAAAAATGTAGTTTAACCCATATGGAAATAAGGACCATATAGGTTACATATTTTACACTCATGTACTCAATATCAGCAGACCTAAGACTTAGTCTTTAAGATCTTAGTGTCCATTTTATCTCTCTCTTTACTTGTGGTTATACGCTGTAATATTTTAAGGCCAAGATGACTTTTCTGTAATTACTTGATACATTTTGATTCAGTCGAATAGTTTGTAGGGATTAAAAGTTTACTATAAACACTTAAATACAGTCCGATTTTGACAAGAAAGGAAATAGGAAATGTTAAAATATATCCATAGTAACAAAGAATCTTTTGATTTTCTCGTAGTTTATTTATCATGGCCATTTTCCTCATAGTTAAGTGATTCCCATAACGTGGCTTTTTCAAATGGAATTTGGAAAATTCTCAATTATCTGAAAACTATGGCAAGAATCACAGAGATAAGCCTTCAGCAATTTCTAAATATTTGCCCATTTCAGTTTACTTATAATTACAGTAGGCATTGCTAAAGCTAATTATTATATGGAGTGGAGAAACAATGTTTAAAACAGTGGGAAGGCCTTGTGTCTACACACATAGGGAAAATATGTAGGATGATCTTGAAAATGATTTTTAAACCTGGAACAACACTGATTAGCCCATGTAACTATAAGAGAAAACATGCTAGTTATAAGGATTTACTAAAGAACAGATAGAAAATACATGCAACAACTAGCAATGTTCCATATGTCAAGTCTGTGGATTAAAGCTTAAGTACACTACATAATGTATATTATGTACAATATAATTATGTTTGGAATTAACTAGACCCATCCTTAATCTTGAAGCACTTAAAATATATCCATAAATCTTTGAAAGAATTTGAATATATCTGGACACATTTCCCTTGCGGCAGAATATAGGTCACAAAACTAATAATCTTTCATTTTTAAAATAGAAATATACTGATGCATAAATGTATTGCTTATAGTATATCAGTCTGCAGGGTATTATTTTTCTCATAATAGGAAATGGCAGAAGTAGGCGACTATCTTCTTCTGGTGTAAAATGGAACTGAATGATCTTTTGCAATTACAATGCATAGACTTTACTGGTCCTAGTGCAGGAAGCATAACAATTTGCATATTTTAATTTAGAGGTTAGGGACCCCTGTCAAAGTAACAGCTTGGACCAGGTCAGCAAGGAGAAATCGAGAAGAGAGAAATAATTGAAAAGGCAGTTCCCAACAAAATGAAATTTGTCTCCTTGTCACTTAAGGTTGTCTTCTTGTCTTTTTGAGGGAGCAAGGTCAGCTTAAGAATGAAGGGAGGCTAGGGCATGGTGGATCGCTAAGGAGCAAAGGATAATTTTTTTTAATAACAGTGGCGATTGCAATATATATTTATGAAGGGGAGAGGAAAAGAATGTGCAAATCCTTCCAGTTAAGTGTCAGCAGGTGTCCTTTGAATGGAAATATTGCAGATGTGTACATGGCAGATCTAAAGTTTGTCCTCAAAGACAAGCAGGTTACAAAGGAGATGAAGTGCTTAATGAAATAATTTAGGGTGACATATTGATGTAGAAGGATGGGAGGCAGAATAGGGCTTGCACAAAATCAAGGTATGTCTTACTAAAAGTACTTTGCTCATTTCTTAATCTGGAGGCTAATAAGAGGTTTGAACAAGAAACTGATCCCATTTTATTTCTCTCTCCCTTTGTCTATGTCAAAACACAGATGCCTGTGTGGAGTCAGCATGTGGAACCATATGAGAATTTAGTCCAGGGGAAAGTTGAGTTATGAAATGTTTATTTGGTTGTGTTTTGGAGGGGTTTTAATCTCTCCAGAATCACGTGTTTCCAGTTAGAATGTACATTAGTATGTATTTATAAAAAAACTAAACTGGGGCACAAGCAGTGACAGAAATTAGGTCTGGGGAATGTTTGTTTTAGGTAGAGGCAATAGAAGATAGATAGAGCTTTTATCAGGAAAAACAGCAGCAGCCAGACTTCAACTCTGAGTAAGGATAAACATTGGTGCAAGTATCTGGGGCTATTAAAAAGCCTTTGCTTGAGAAAATGAAGATAAGCTCTTCATGTTCATAATACAATGTCATCATTTATATGAAAGGGAAAGGAAAATACCTGCAAAACCGTTGTGTTCTGTGGTTGGCAAGTTAATTTCTGCCTACACATCTCAGGGAAATTTACTTCTCAGGAATGATGGCTTGCTAGGTTACTGTTAACTGGTGGGAAGAACATCAAAGTTTGCAGAAAGACAGATAGGGACAATGAAAATGGTACCATAAGTCACAGAGTGTATGGCACCCTTTAAATGGAGGATACTTATTGCAGGCATGATCTCTGGTGTGACAGGGTGAAAGGTAACAGAACTATTAGGTGGTGGGTCCTGATGGGAGGTACTGAGGTCATTTGGGGGTGTGTCCTCAGAATAGTTTGTGAACCCCTCCCCCAAGTAGTCTGTTTGGGTTCCTGTTAGACAAGGTGACCTCTCACTGTTAAATATCACCACACCATTGGTGTGATGCTGGTATCATGAAGTCCTCACTAGAGCCAAGCCATTGGTTTCATCCTCCTGAACTTCCAAAATGATGAGTCATTTTACCTGAGGTATTTAATTCATGACTAATAAAAATAAACATAAAACTATACCATGGAGAATTAAAATGTTGGGGTTAGCGTGCAAGCTGTGTAGCTGTGCAGTCTTGGACAAATCAATTGGTAACTCCAACTTTTAGTTTTCTTGAAACGATGCATTGTTCTTGTCTACCTTATGGTAATTGTGTTACTACATATAGTAGTGTGCTATTTTACACTGGAAAAGTGTGTTGCAGATTCAGGGTTTTCTCACTAATTGACAAAGATGAATGTTTCTACTAGCTCTTTAAATTCTTGCAAAGCCAGTTGTTTATTTTTCCCTAGAGTTTAGCCTCAAACACCATTTTGTACCCAAATATATTATGTTATCATCTGTTTCTGGAGGCTTACCTGCCCCAGGTGCCCCCCAGGAGGGATGGACTTGTCCTCACATACACATATTCAATATGGTAGAAGCCAAATTTCTGTCATTTTAGCAACTCCAAAATATTCCAAGATTTTTCAACCTCTGCATAGTCATTTTAAAGTGTATCACAAAAATACATCTAATCATGAAATCATGTGAAATTCACGTAGCTTCTGGGGATATGCTGCAAAGTGGGCAATTTTGGAGCGAGAATTTATAGAATATACTTGGAAATATTATACCTCTCCACTAAAAGGAAAGGACCACACAACAGTTGCTATGGAATGAATATTAGATTTTCTCCAGAGAAGTAACGCTCCCTCTTTAGTCCTGGAAGTTCTCCAAAGACGTTAAAGCATTTTTTATAGGTTACTGTACCTAAAACTATTAAAACTCACAAAATATCCTTGAACTAACAAAATGGAAACTATTAGTATTCAAATCAAACATATAGAAAAAGTAGGTCTAAGGAAACAGGACCTGTCTAATGTCTGCTAAACAAACAAACAAAAATACCCTAAGAGATCCAGAAATAGAATCTAAGCTGCTAAAACAAATACTCACTTCAGAAGAATTATTGTTCATAGCATGAGTCTATGAAGCAGTTCATGACCTAAAGGATACCAAGCTAGCAATGTTTTCTTACCATGGAAAATAGGGCAGCCAAAACAGTTGAATTAATTCAGTGAGGGTCTATGGGCCAGAGTGGACACATACATACACACATGAGACACCCACATGAGCAAATGTAAAATTCTATTCAAAGTTCAAATGGTTTTTGCTTGTTTGCTTAAACTAAACTGTAGTAGATATTTAAATTTCAAGTGTTCGCTCATAATTTTTGCCTAAATTTGCTCCTTTCACTCTTCGGCACCTACTTATTTTTTACTTCCTATATCAGATAATGAAGAACTAGACCATGGTAGAATGGAGTATTGACACACTTTTATAATTTAGCTATTGTCACTTCCACAAAGTCTATTCACATGTATTATAGACATGAAATAGAATTTGGAAGTTGGAACTCATCTTGACCATTAAAAAAAAGAGATGTGGTAATTATAAATTGTATCACATCAGAATTAATCTTGATGTGGAAGGTGTGGATTTTTAAAAATCAATTTACTTTATTGTTGATACAAGTTATGTACAGAGGGATTTCAATTACATGAGTCAGGTAATGAGTACATTTCCTTTTGCACAGTGTCTTCTCTTCCCTCATTCTCTCCCAGTCACTTCCTCCATTTCCAAGATGTGGAAACAGCCCAGATGCCCCACAATAGATGAAGAGTGGATAATTTTTAAGAAAGAAACTCTTGCAAATATCATATCAACATAATGTAGGCAGTGAGTTGACTCATACTGCCAACAACTATTCAGAGAAAAGACAATGGGAAAAGTAACAGAAATTAGCTCTTCCAAACTAGCTAGAGTTACAGTGCATGGTTTAAAAAAGGCTGGACTTAAAAAGCACACACTGGATTTTGACTGGTTCAAAAGTGGAAACACCAGAACAAGCATCATCTTTTTTAGACAGGAATGTTAATGTTGTTAGCAATCAGATTTATCCTTTGCAACTTTCCCTTACAGGAAAAGCTATTCAGTTTCAGTGCCACTGGAAAGTAGAATTGTTGGTCAAAAATGTATCTGGCAAAAGGTGGAGAGGGTCAATTAGTGAAAACATCCAGAAGCCTAGTGTTCCAGTCACGTAAATAGCATGGTATCTACACAAACTCATAGAGGCACAAGTCTAACCTTTCTGCTTTGTGAAAGTCTTCCTTTATGGACTCCACATACTCTGTTCCATCTACTGGCCTTCCTTCAGTATTGAGCACATCTCTCAGCCCAGTATCTCTCAGAAATGAAACAGTAGGGGGGCCAAAATGGATTTGGTAACATTTTAAATCCAGATGCTGGAATATGTACTTTAATATGTGGGTTTTTTTCCCAAAGTAGAGTATAAATTTCAGACTATAGAGGCTAAGACTCTTATAAGAGAATCAGATCATATGCAGTACCAGAGACTGGGGTTGTGATGAATACTTCCTAAATTTTAAGATCTTAAAAGTTGATGCATTTTATCTGGAATTAGACAAGAACTTGTTAATGCCCAAATGGAATAAGCCATTTTTTTTCAAAATAAGTATCTTATGAAGTAATTGTATATCACAAATTATAGAGAATATAACACTAGAGAAAGAAAGGTTAAAGATATTTTGAAAGATTTCTAGTTACAAAAACAAATTGTTGAGTTTATTTTGTGCTCTATTTTAGGAAAACAGCAGTCCTATACAACAAGTGACTACTTAAACATTAGAAGAAAGTAAATAATGAGTGGAGGGACAGAAAGGAGAATAATGGATTTTAGTGCTTAGAAGAACCTCAGTGAGTTTCTTGTACAGGAATTTAGTTGCAAGAAACAGAGAAGCCACATTTTGAGAGTTCAAATGGAAGTCTTTATTGGAGAGCTGGTGACTGCAGTTGGACTCCTGTCTCAAGGATCTGCAGCTGCCTCAAATACACTTAACACTATTAGAAAACTGAGCCATGAGGTGTAGAAAAGTAAGGAAAGAGCAGAACAATAATAACAAAACAGATCAACTCCAATGGAAAACTGAAATGGCATGCTATGGTGACTGGAGGAGAGCCAGGAGACGGGAAGCATGCCTTAATGGTGCTTGAGCTGGTTCCAGCCAAAATAGGGTCATGGTCAGGGGGCAGGGTCATAGGAAACTGGAGAATCTCAGGAGTTCAATCTCATAGGACTGACAAATCCAGTAAGGTATTGTCCAAGTCCCAGCTCCTGCCTCTAGGAATTCAGGAACGCACCTTCCTGGTCCCATGAAGACAAGGTGGTGCTAGTTAAACCCAATTCCCTATAATCTACCATTTGGCCAAGAAGGTGACTGATTAGACCCAGTATCATTATTTCAAATTCTGGCCTATTAATTGTTACTCTCCCATGAGTTTCATCTGCCTATGATGTATATATTATTTTTAATGGCAATACAGCAGTAAGAGAAGGATCCCCCTAGTTAAAGCAGAAAATGGGTTTTTGAAGAGAAAGAAATTCTAAGAGTGAATGCCTAACAACAGATAGTCTATACTTAATTTTCAGTGATTGTCATACAGTCCTTGTTGTTCCCCAGAGTCTTCATTAAATGTTATAGGAGAGTCTGGGATAAAAAGAAAGGAGATAGTAATCTAGTGACAAAGTAGGAGGAAGGCAAATACGGAATGCAAAAGAATTTTCTTCACTGATCCTTGAAGGCCATCTAGGAAAGACTTCTATAAGAGCATGTAAATTCCTATCTTTTCCACAGTTTACGGAATCTTGCAGTTTCTGTTTACTGCTTCCTGGTTGCAGTGACAGTATTATATAATAAATTTCAAAGTTTACTTGAGGAAACTGAGTCAGCAGTACAGAGTTGCCCTATTGTTATGACCTAGAATCCTCCAGTCTGTTTTTTTTATTAACTTCACACAATTTGTTTTTGTTTTTTTTTAATCTGAAAATTAAAAATGTGAAGTACTTCAGAATCTGAAACTTTTGTAATACTGACAGGCACCACGGTAGGAAATTTTATACTTGACCTCATTTGATGATTCTCAGTCAAAATGCCACTGAACTAAAAATATAGATAAAATTACCTTTCAGCCTTAAATGTGTATATAAAATGTGTATGTCATATAAATGGATATCATGTTTAAACTTGGTTTCCATCCCCAAGACTTTTCATTAAATATATGTATCGATTCCCAAATGTGAAGATATCACACATTCAAAACACTTTTGGTCCTAATCATTTTGATTAAAGCATACCCAGTGTTGAACATCAAGAAAACAGAGAAGCCACATTTTGAGAAGCTGAATTGGAAGTCTTTATTTTATTTTATTTTATTGAGTGGTGGCTTTTCTGTTTCTTTTTTTAAAATATATATTTTTTATTGTAAAGATACTGTCCAGAGGGGTTACAGTTATATGAGCAAAGAAATAAGTCCATTTTCTATTGATCGTTGTTACCCCCTCTGATTTTTCCATCTCTTTCCTCCCCAACTCCTCCCTGCACCCACCCCACTCCCACAAAGCTGTAAAGTTCAATTTCAACATAGTGTCTTGTACATCTCATTGTTACAATGGGCCAACCTATATCTTTGTTTCAGCATTTTGTTAGTTCCCTTCCCCTCCTCAAATTAGAAAAATGTATGTACAAGATGCAGGACATGGGAATCAAATACAACAGGGATTATACCTTGGGAGAAGAACATACAAAGAAATAAAAAATTCACATACTACATTATAAGTACATTAAAAAGAACCAGAAAGATAAAATCTCTTGTGTCCCTATCTTGGGGTTCATTTCACTTAGCATCAGGTTATATGGTCATACGTACATAGCTTTTGACTTCTTCTGCTTGTCCTAGACATTGCAGATAAGGGAAACCATGGGCCCTATATTGCTTTGAGTCTGGTTTACTTCACTTAATATAATTTTTTCTAAGTCTTTCCATTTCCTAACAAATGAGACAGTGTCATTTTTTCTAATGGAGGCATAGAATTCCACACCACATTTTCTAGATCCATTTATCTACTGAGGGGCATCTGAGTTAGTTCCATATCTTAGCTATGGTAAAATAATGCTGCAATAAACATAATTGCGCTGGGAGCTTTAGTATGGCCTCGTTTGTGATCATTTTGTAAATGTCTAAAAGTGGGATTACTGGGTCATAAAGGAGCTCTATGTGTAGTCAATCTTTTGAGGAATCTCCATACTACTTTCCAGAGTGGTTGAACAAGTTTACATTCCCATAAACAATGCAGTAGGGTTTCCTTTTGGTCACATCCCCCCCCAGGATATGTTATTAGCCATTCTAACTGGGGTGAGGTAGAATCTCAATATTGTTTTGATTTGCATTTCTTTTATGGCTAGAGAATTGAGCATTTCTTCATTTATCTATTGACCATTCTTATTTCCTCTTTAGAGAAGTCTCTCCTTTTTTTGTACTTTTTTATTATAAAAATACTGTACAGAGGGGTTACAGTTACATGGGCAAGGTAATGAGTACATTTCCTATTGAACATTGTTTTTCCTCTGCCATCCCTTCCCTCCCACCTCCCCAACAAGTCTTTAGTCCACTTATTAATTGGGTGGTTGTTTCTTTGAGGATTTGTTGTTGAGGGATTTAATTTTTTGAGTTCTAAGTATAAAGCCCAGTGACTACACAGTGGACTCCTGTCTTAAAGACCAGCAGCACATTACAGAGCTATCCCATAACTTTTTTTTTTTTGTCGTGGGACTTGAACTCTGGGCCTGGGCACTGTCCCTCAGCTCTTCAGCTCAATGCCAGTGTTCTACCACTTGAGCCACAGTGCTGGTTTTCTGAATAGTTTATTGGAGGTAAGAGTCTCACAGACATTCTTGCCAGGGTTGGCTTTGAACTGCAATCCTCAGATCTCAGACTCCTGAGTAGCTAGGATTGCAGGCATAGCACATAACTTTTAAAGACAAAAATCACATATTGGGATGGAGACCAAGCCTTAACAGCTTTAACAAAAGTGGTATACATAAAACAAAGTGAACTAGATGCAGATACTTATTCCTAATAAAGGAGTTATCATAAGCAGAGCAAACTAGATGGTGATACTTAACTCTAAAAAACCTTTATATATAGGCAGAGCAAAATATCCAGAGGAACAATAAAGGAACTTAGCTCCAATTTCCTTATTTCACCCAGTTTATAGCCCAAAGCATTTCTTGCACTATGACTCTATTTGCAAAATTTTTGTCTGGAGGGCTTTTATGTTCACTACAGTACAATGAATTATGCCTTTAAGAGCTCTGGGATGAAAAACCAAATTGGTGCCTGTTGCATTAAGAACTATACCAGTTTTAAATTCCAATCTTCCACACAAAAGTAGAGAACTTATGCTGAAAATGGAATCCTGTTCCTGGATTTCTAATTTAGTATACTGCTCTCTGCTAGCAGTTCAAGCTGACAAAGGGATGCCCTACAGTGTGAATGAAGTTGGATTACATTTTTGCCTCCCTCTACCTTCAATTTAGTAGCATTTTCAAAATTAGGTACCAAAATGCAAAACATCATAAAATAAATTAAAATGCAGAAATAACTAGTTGCATGGAGTGAAGTCTATACAATTTTAATTCTAAACATTTCTAAAAACTCTTCTAAGATGGCATAATTTTTTTTTTTTGGTGAAGGGCGGTAGAATGGATAATTTGAATCACAAAACAGCCTTGATAACCCCCCACACATCAATTTACCTGGGAACAAAAAGATTCACACTGAGAAAATGGGACTTGGGACTATTTGATAAATTACTGTAGACTACTTGAATATTCCATTAGCAAAATAATAGCTCGTTATAGAATCTCAGAAGAATGTAGTATAATTACAATAGTACTGTCCTCCCTCAGGGGTTGGGGAGGAATGCAAATGTTAAAAATGACAGCTATTTAACCAATGTTAGGGGAAAAGGATGCCTCAAAACAAACTGGAAGGTTACATGATTTCTGGAATTTAGTGGCATTTTTGTAGTTTCTACTGACTTTAATTAGGTGAGTGTGTTCCCTCCAAGTGAAGGCCATTCACATTCACCCACATGCCTATGTGATAATGATGAAGGAATCATGCAAGCTCTACTTAGACAAATTTATGATGCGATGGCACATTAAAACTCTCAGTACAAAGTGAAACATTTTGAAAAACTGATGATGAGCCTTAAGTGGAAGATCAGAACAGGGTTATGGTGAAAAGGAGGAATGCAAGGGGGAATGAAACAAGAAAGAAGTGAGGCGGAAAAACCCAAACAATAAACAAAGGCTCTGTCATTCTTACACTTAGGATCACATCTAGCCCAGCACATATGTCTCAAGCCTTTAATCCTAACTATTCAAGAGGCTGAGATATGAGGATTGTGGATCAAAGCCCAGCCTGGTCAAGAGAGATCCAGAGAATCTTATATTCCATTAACCACCAAAGAGCTGGAAATGGAAATGTAGTTCAAGTAGTGGAGTGTCAAACTTGTATGAAAAGGTTAAAGTGCTTAGGCCTGGAGTTCATGCCCCCAAACTGGTGAGTGTGCATGCGACACATACACACATACAATATGATCACTTCTGCCATACTGGCTAAAGTACAAAATAATAATAAAATTACTCAGGTTCATGAATGATCACAGTATATAATAAAGATGCCCTCTCTTGCTACTAGAGCAATGTGACATATAAATGAATAAACAAAATTCAATTTTTTTATGAAGTCAGGATGCTGGGTCTAACCAGCGCCATCTTGGCCACATGGTGAATAGAGAATTGGGTTTAACTGGTACCATCTTATCTTCATGGTGGAGAAAGTGGAAGTCTCACTCCCAAGTAATGGGTATGCCTAAATTCCTAGAAGCAGGGAGGGGCATTTGGACAATAGATTACTGGACCTGTGCATTGAATTCATGAGAATGTAGAATTTCCTGTTATCCTGCTCTCAAACCCTGACTCTATTTAGGCCCAGACAAGCTCAGATGCCATTAAACCATGCCTCATATGCTGTGTCTCCTGTCTCAGGTCCCCTGGCTCTCCTCCCATCACCATGGTATCCCATTTCAGCTCTCCATTGGAGTTAATCTGGTTTGTTTTTATTGCATTTTCTGCTCTTTTAGTTTTCTAATGGTGTTAAGTGTGTTAGAGGGGCTGCTGGTATTTTAGACAGGAGTCTACCTGTAGCCAATTCGACCACAAAATGTGGCTTTTCTGTTTCCCACTAACTGAGTGACTGCACAACATTTATAATGGTTTAGATTTCATTTTTCAGGCAGGAGCTGTTAGTTGTGGCATTCAAAATACTGCCTGGGAAAGGCTAAACTGTGGTAATGAAGCCAATTATTCTCTCAAGTTAAAAGGTTGCTTTAAGAACATTAGAGGGGCATCTGGGTTGGTTCCATATCTTAGCTATGGTGAATAATGCTGTGATAAACATAGTTGTGCTGGTAGCCTTAGTATGGTGTTATTTGTGATCATTTGAGTAAATGCTCAGAAGTGGGATTGCTGGGTCATAGGGGAGTTCCATATATAGTCTTTTGAGGAACCTCCATACTGCTTTCCAGAGTGGTTGAACACGTTTACACTATCACCAACAGTGCAATAGGGTTCTCTTTTGGCCACATTCCTTCCAACATCTGTTGTTATTAGATTTTTTGATTATAGCCATTCTAGCTGGGTGAAGTTTTGATTTACATTTCTTTTATGGCTAGAGAAGTTGAGCATTTCTTCATGTGTCTATTGGCCATTCTTATTTCTTCTTCAGAGAAGTCTTTCTTTAAATCTTTAGCCCATTTATTAATGGAGCGGTTGTTTCTTTGAGGATTTGTTTTCTTTGTATGCTCTTCCCCCTATGGTATTGTTAGGTCCATTCCTGCATGGCGAGCAGACCCCGCCCAGTACCTGCATTACCTAGGCAACTGGGACAATTGGAAGAGGTCACATCTGCATCCGCTGAGATCACATCTGAGTCTGATGTGGCCACACCTTTCTCCTACCTGGTCCCACATCTTACCTGGTCCCACTTCCCTTTACCTGGACACACCTTTCCCTGCCCCTACCCTATATAAGGCCTAACCCAGGGCCAGATGTTCTTTTTTGCCAGCCTCATGGAATGCCATCCTTGCCTGGTCCCAGCAGGTCTACTAAATAAACCTACCCCTTACCTGAATACCACATGCTTGGTGCTGTTCTTACTGGGCTACCTCTTTTTAAAAAACCTAACATGTATGTCCCCTGTTCAGGGTGGGGGAGGAGTAATTGGGGTTGGGGGAAAGCATGGGGGAGGGAAGACATAGTGGGAGAAAAACAAAGGAGGGAGTAACAATGCTCGACCAGAAATGTACTCATTGCCTTACTCATGTAACTGTAACCCCTCTGTACAGCATCTTTACAATAAAATAATTTTTTTTAAAAAATGAAAAACAATTAGAGATATCTTAGTTACTTTCAGCAAGAAGACCCCACAGAGCATGGTGCAAAAAGACAACTGGATTTGACATGTGATTTTACTACTTTTGTAAAACTTGAAAATTTAGTAGAAGATAGCCAAGTGTTTGTAAGCAATCTCTCACCCTCAATGAGCAGGGATAGCCATACTTGGAGCATATTTTGGTTTAATGTCACTTACATGAACATACATTTATCAATGTTCCCCAAGTTCCATTTGTCTATTTGTCTTATGTTTGTCCTTTGCTACAGATTGCCAGAGACAAAATGAACCTCCAGAATGATTAAGGAAATCATCTACATATTCAAAATTATATAAAACGGCTATGCTTCTCAGTATGCCTCTCTTACACAAGCATCCAGACAAAATTAACATAGTCCCTTACCTAGTTTATTGACTGCTGCATTGTCAGAAGTAGAGCCTCAATAAATATTGGATGAATAATATATTTAAATGAATAAATATTTAAATGTACAAAAGAATTTGTTATTATATATACAGATATATGAATCTGCATATATAAAGTTTATTTTTATTGTTTTCACATAATATTTTATTAGGTAGCTTGATCTGACCTTGCACTTGTTATATAGACCAGGCAGATCTCAAACTCAAGATCTTCCTGCCTCAGTCTTCTGAATGTTGGAATAACAAGCATTTGTTAGCAAGCCTAGTTATATTTTCTATTTGTAGCTATCTTCTAGTACTTATTAGTAATAAGTTGCATAGAGAGTCTAAAAATCATGAATAAATTTGAAAAGTGTACATGCATTTTGGGACAAAATCTCTAACTTTCTAAAAAATGATTCTTTTGGACACATAGTTCTTCAATGTATAGGCCATGAGATGAACAACAATAATTAGGAATATGATTACACAAAATTCTATTGAATAACCTTATTTAGTGACTTACTTAGCAATCATTTATGATATCTAAATAGTTGATAAATAACTTTTAATATTTAGCAATTAATATTTAATTAATATTAAATAATAATAAATAATTAAGTTAAATATTAATAATATTTAATATGTAGTAATTTTAGTATTGTCTGCAAAAATTATTCTAGAAACTCAAGGATATTGTTCTATTACAACATGGAAAAAGCATTCCTTATCTCTTCAATTGAAAATAACTATGAAACTTAGGAACATGTGTGGACCAGCTATCTGTGCATTCTGTAACATAAACACTAACAAGCAAATTGGAGACAGAGATCAGAATTCCTTAACTTCCAAATAAGCAATGAGTTTTCCTTTTGTGTCCTCTGGTATTCTTTATCTTGGAATTAATATTGACACTAATTTGTAAGTAATTACTAAAGTAGAGACAAAGAAAATACCAAGAAAGCCAGGGCTGAGGATCAAAGAAGTGAAGGGACTAGTCCCCAGCACTTTTCTGCCAGCTTTAGTCTCTTACATGCTAGCCATGGCAACATCTATGAAGCCTACAGGAGACAAACAAAATAAGAGAAGTTTTTCTTTTTGCTTTTTATTTAATTCTTGTTCTTACTAAGTTTTTATTTGTATATATTTATTGTTCAAAGTAAGAGGTTTCATTAAGACCCCTTCTGTGTATCCCAAGCAATTCTGTAATGATGCAGCTGATCCTCCAAACTTGTTTTCCCTCCCTAGTCTCTGGCAGGCAGAATCATCATGTAAGACATTGGAAGCCATAATTCCTTCAAATATATTTTCAGCCCCACAAACTTTCCTTCTGGCATTGTGATGATACATTAGAACTTTTGCTGTTGCTCTCCAGGATCATGATGCTCATTACCTGGTTTCTTTATATGTTTTGTTTCCATGGTATAGAGCAAATGTAATTTATTCATAGGTCTGAAATGAGGATACTGGGTCCAACTGGCACCATCTTGGCAAAATGGTATATGGTAGGGAATTGGGTTTAACTGGCGCCATCTTGTTTTCTTGGTAGATGAAGGTGAAGTCCCACTTCTAGGTGATAGGCAAAGTCCCACTTCTAGGTGATAGGCATGCCTGAATTCCTAGAGGCAGGGGTGAGGACTTGGACAATAGGTTACTGGACATGCCAGGTCTGTGCCATGAACTCTCCAAACTCTCAAGCCCCTTGAGATCCTGGCCCCTGACCATGACCCTATTTAGACCCTCACCAGCTCAGGTGCCATTGTGTGCTATGCCTCCTGTCTCCTAACTCACCATGGCTTCCCACTTCAGCTCTCCATTGAAGTTGATCTGGTTTGCTGAGATTGTTGTTCTGTTCTTTCTTTGCTTTACTACCCTAATGGCTCAGTTTTCTA
Source organism: Dipodomys ordii (assembly GCF_000151885.1). Classification (NCBI taxonomy): domain Eukaryota; kingdom Metazoa; phylum Chordata; class Mammalia; order Rodentia; family Heteromyidae; genus Dipodomys; species Dipodomys ordii. The sequence goes on along the minus strand of NW_012267422.1, from coordinate 2,630,807 downwards.
ATACTGTTAAGTGTATTCAAGGCTGCAGGTGTTTAGAACAGGAGCCTACTTGCAGTCGCAGGCTTCTCTGTATCTCAAGATCAAATTCCCATATGACAGATCTTCAAGCCACTGACTGATTCCTCTGTCTCTATCATTTGATTATTAATTACCATGGGATGAGCTATATTTTTCAGATCTAAAATTTCCATTTAGTTCTTTATGAATTTTTGATCTTTCACAGAGATTGTCAATCTTTCCATTTGTGTGAAGGGTGTTTCAATCATCTTGTTGGACATGTTCTACAACTAAAATACCCTTCAAAAAATCCCAGTATTGGTGTCCGGCCAGTAGTGGTGATGATTGGTTGGTTTTTTTTCCTGTAAGACCTGATCATTCCCAGGTTGCATGTACAATGAGACACTTGGAATGTATGGTTGGCATTTTGAATAATATGTTGAGACTCTGAATCTTATTGAAATTCCAGAGAAGATGTTAACATATTTGCTTTAATAGCAACCAATTTAACTAGGTTCCAGGCACACATTTTGAGTAGACTACTTTAATCAACTTAACTTTCTAATCCTTTGCAGTTCAGTCTTTCCATTAAGTTCTACATGTGCCACAGGCAGCCAAGTCTGCAAGCTGAGCAGTGCTCTGTCCCTAGGTTACTTTTTCAAAGTCCATGCACGCTGTTTAGGCTCAGATCCACACATACAGAGTTCAGGGTGCATTGGAAATTTACATAAGACTAAACAAATTGTTTCTTCAGGCTTGTCCTACTCTGAAATCTTCTCACTACTTTCTAGTTACCTCATGCTCTTATTTTTCAGTCATCTGGAAAGAAATCAGGATCTTAATCTATTTGCACTTTTTCTTCCTTATCCACATGGAAGGAGTAAAGTGATAGAATGGAGGTAAGTAGAGGAAATGCATCACCATCCTGTGATTAATTGGAACCCTAAGCACCAGAGAGTGGAGGGGACAAACAAATGGATTTGCATTGCACACTTATGAGCCTTAGAAGACTCTTTAAACACCGCAGAGCCAGTAGAATGCTTCTTTTGGAGTTTTATGTATACCAGTGATGCCTTCTGATGCCATCTTGCGTTTTGGAAAGGAATGAGAAGAAACTAGTAAATTTACTCTGTTTGGTTACATGTTGAATCTTGGTCTTCTTATTCCAACCTGTCTGGCACTGAATATTCTTATTGTAATCCTCAAAGTACATTTGTTGAGACTGTTTGAAGAATATTTCATTCCTCTCAGCAGATATCTCCTTTTCCCTCTCTTCTTTTTCCTCCCCTCTCTCCTTCCCTTCCTTCTTTCTTCTTACTCCTTCCCTCCTTTCTTGTGTGTTTGTGTCCCTCTTTCTGTTTAGTGAGACCAATTAGATGCTAAACTATAAATCTATATTTATCAATATTTTATTTTGACTTCCTCATTTACATAAAGCTTCTTAATCCAACAGCTGATTTCAAGATTCCTCAGTATCAGCTATTACAATAGTAATAGGATAGTTCAGAAAATTATATATCAAATATGATGCATAATTGTCCAGTTGTATTTTGTATCTGGCCATAAAGATTTAAGTTGCCAATGTAGTTTATTATTCTGATGGATCTATAGTTCCATCAGAACTATAAAGGACATAGTAATTGGAATCATCTACCTGGCTTACTTGAATCCTACTGAATAATATGTATGCTTATGACCACCATTCTTCGATAACTAGAAATACTGTTTGTCCAGGCTGATAGCTCTGAAATCCTTTAAATGGAAGCCAAGTCCATTTTTCTGCATTTTCAATTTATTTTTCCCCTTTTCTACCTCTCTGAGTCTTAAAGAAGGAGGGCTTTATAAAAAATGTATTTAATTTTTTTCCAAACAGGAAAATCCTTTAAATATTTGAAGACAGCTTAACTTTCCCCACCTATACATTCCTGGTTTCTCTGAAAGCATTTCCTATAAGTCTACAGCCACATTTTTCTGGGTGGTCTGCAGGCCATCTGTTGTAGCATATTTTGAGGCTCCTATTAAAAAATGCCAATCTTTAAGTTTCACCTTAGTTGTACTGAAGCAGAAGAGAGTGACTTGTCTGTGCTGCTGGTGCTGGTTTCCAGCTGGGCTGAGTGTCAGCCTTCTTGGTACTGCTTTATAACTGTGTTTTTTCTCTGTCCTTTAAGTGCATAATGGTGAGGAACTCACCCTTAAAATCTCAGGAGTATTTTAAAAAATGTTTCCAGAAATTGGCAAGGACACATGCCTTGGGATTCCTACATCCTCTTATGGCTAGTACAATTCATAGAAAAGCAATCGTGTGGGAGCCAGGATCCCAGAGAATCTATGGTATGGAAGTTACAAGTGTTAGGGGCCAATTTGGATCATAAATACTAACTGGATATGAAGAGGAGGAGAAGTGGAGATGCGGGACTTGGTAAACTGACTTTTGTTCTTACTGCTGCTGTTATTACAGTCCAGCTGGACTTGTGTGCTAAGAGCACCTTCCTTCAAAAGGCAGAGTTTAGAAGTTTTTTACTCAGTCTTCCTTTGTGAGCTTGATGAAAATTCTTTTCTACATGTTTTGATCCTCAGTCACAAAGAAATGGCAAGTGTCTGAGAGAAGGAATTTTCAACTCAGATTTCCACTAAATTCAACTGAGAGTCAAAATCAAATACTTAGTGATCACTGTCTAGAGATTTGTGTTAAGTCTGTGGTGAAGCAAGCTACCACCTTTTGCTTAAAGGAGATTACAGTGTACATCTAAGGTAGATAGCCTTTGTCTAGAACTTTTTTCTTTTAGAAGTTTATTTAATATAGAAATATAGATACTTCTTGATAATAAAATCATTAAAAATTCTGATTCCTATGTAAGAGTATTACTCTTTATGTTTGAATCTACTGCATTGGGATAGGGGAGAAATAGGTTTTGGTTTGAATCTCTAGAAAAGATAGAGCCATGTTTGCATTAATTAGAGGGGAAAAAAGTCCTTGTAGCAGAGAATAAGTAAGTCCAGAGAGAAAAATCCTTCAGTTTGCTTTAGAATCAGTAGACACAATGGAATCAATTACTTACATTTTTAAAATAATTTTGTTTCATTATCATGCTAACATTTAAGAGACCCCCTAACCTCTATTATTCTGTCCATGGGAGCTAAAAAACTAGAAGCAGTGAATGTTTTTGTAGATACAAGCTAAAGCATAGCCTACAGCATTTCAAAGAAAAGGAGTTATTCATTCTACCCCTGGGAACATATAGTAATTGGTGTTGTGGGCCAGGTCTCTTTTGCTTAAAATATGTCTAACATGTTTTTCTTATTTTTCATTTTCAGCATATTCATACATGGTGGCTTTTGCCTCTTCTGAAAACAATACGCTTTGGCAAAACCACATTATATCCAGTCTTGACCTTGTGCTTTTATATTTCCCCCTGCAAGAGTCAACTTTCACAGCTGTTGTGAGCTGTGGGCCAAATCAAAGCCGAGAGAAGCTTTGTAGTTTCTGAAAATTTCCCTTCTCTCCAGAAAGTAACAAGGAGTCTTAAAATGACAGAGCCATTGCCAACCAGTGACATATCTTGTAAGCCTTACCTCCTTTTTTATCTCTTAGGAACTCAGCTGATTGACTGGGGGAAAAAAGCCACCTGTAAGGAGCCCACCATTTCCCTTGTAATCAAGAAATAACACCCACCAATGGGAGAAAGAAAAAACACTTTGTTAATTTTGGTATATGCTTCAGGAATTATGGTTGCCCCCAAACAGATGAAATGGAAGTGGACAGCAGAGGCATCTAAGTGACTAACTTTCATTTTTCTCTTGGCCTTTACCATATGTATGTTTCTTGCTGTTTGAGTTGCTACTCTGTTAACGTAGCTGTGTACAGAAATACTGTTTTTTCTCCTTGGAGTTTCATGAAAATCATTTAAAGCATTGCGTTCTTGCAAGCAACAAGAGACTTGTAAAGCAAAGGTAGATCCAGAGCTGTTAGCAGAACAGATCTAGGATTTGTCCTAGGTATGGCCAGTTAGGTGTTTAAGCCAGGAATTTTTTTTTCAATTTTATTTTATTTGTGAACATACTGTACAGAGGGGTTACAATTACATGGGCAGGATAATGCATACATTTCTTACCAAGAATTGCAGCCTCCTCCTTTGTTTACCCTTCACATCCCTTCCCAGCCACCCCCATCCCCTAATCTAAATCCTTCTCCTTTCCCCCCTTCTCCCCCCCCACCAACATTGTAAAGTTCGTTTTGGGCATGACAACTTGTACTTCTCATTGTTGCAACAGGTCCACCTGTATCCTTAAACAACTGGTTTTTCCCCATGTCCTCCACAAGTTATACTGACATCAAATATAGT